>NW_024962272.1:5217350-5220509 GCF_019238085.1 Lagopus leucura
ACCAGGCATTTCATGTGACAGCCATGATTTTTCAAATATGATGAAGAAAGTAACAATTCAAAATAAACCTTAACTGATCAGTGTGACACAAGCAAGGGTAAGCACAGTCAAAATGATATGTTGCCTGTGTTGCTTTGCAAAACAGACTGCAGAGATAAATGAAACAAATAACAGGATAGAATGTGATGATAATGACAGTTTTCCTAAGATTCCTCTCTTCTTTGCTGCTGAAAGTGAGGGTAGAGATAAGACCATCAACACCTGCAGACAGTTGACATCAGCTTTAATAGCGATCTGCAAAGATGAAGAGGAACTTGCCAGTGTTACAGGTGTTTGATGGAAAGCAAGACAGACAAGCAGAAATACACAAGGAGATGGGTATAATTATTAAAGTGGAAGGTATTGATTCTTTACAGAATGGAAAAAATGAAGCTAACAACGAAAATAAGTGGAGCAAATTTGAAGATGAAACTGAGTTCTGTTTTGCAATATGCTTTGCAATAACTTATTATATTATTATATAATAAGAACTTATCCCTAGTTGTTCTGATCTGCTTATTAATAGATGTTCTCCTACTTTAGAAGAATTGCTAAAAGATGTAGGGAACTTGAAGATCAGTTCTTCCATTTCTGTGGAATGATGTACTACTGAAGATTTCTGATTTTCTGAAAAATAGATACCAGCAAGAATGTATTGTTTCTCATCATGAAAGCCTAAACAAAATACAAGGCCAGCAAGAAAATTCAGCATGGCTAAGTAATAGCATGAACATCAAACCTGTTTCTAAATCATCTTGTATAAATAAGCATGAAAAAAAATAAAATGCAGGTTTTCTAATTCTGTATGTAAACCCTCTGTGTTTCTGAAGAGACATGTTTATTCAGCTTATAAAGTTTAAAAAAAATACAAATAATGTTAAAAAAAATGCAGCTTTTGTAAAACAATCTTCTGTCATCCTAAAGAACCAGATTAAGTTTCATAAAAAGATGACTAATTTGCAGAAAGCAAGGACAAACAGAATGAATGCTAGATGAGTTAGGCAAAGAAGAACTGAAAAGAAAATAAATGACAAAGGAAAAAGAAAGTAAATACAAGAAATATGTCATCAAAATTGAAACAAAACTTTACATCTTGGACGTTCCAGATATTTTTTCTTGCAGACTCTGCATGTGTTTGGCCATTAATCCCTAGGACTTTTATTCATTACAAGGAGAAACCAAAGGAGAGAGCACTTTAGCAATGTCCTCGGTTTTACTACTTCTGCATTAGCTTATCCTATATGTTAAATCACGTGTACTGACATACTGTACAAGCTCTACAAGTGCAGGTTCCTCATCCTTTTTTGTTGTTGTACTTTGCAAGCATGGTAAGGTACAGCTCCATACATAAAGGGATTAAGCCATATTCCTGAGAGTTCTGCCTGTCAGCATTCACAAGCACCTGTGAGCTAAAGAGACACAGAAGATTACATGCAGGTGAAGAAACATACCAAGGGCTTCAACTTGGCTTTGTAAGTAGAATAAAGAGAACTCGAAGGCCTTCAAAGAGTTATATGTGTACCATAGTATTTTATACTAGAGGACAACTCAGCTTTCCTAAGAAATTTAATGAAGAGCTTAAGGTGACTATTAATGGTTACACAAATTACATCATAAAATCCAAGTATGCAAAGTTGACAGTGATGACCAGGACTCTCTCTCTGTCTCTTTCTCATAAAGATGGAATTCTCACTGGGATAATGTATAAAATGCTGGTTTCAGAAGCAGACTTTGAACAGGTAAAACAATAAGGAAATGTACTCTAGTAAAGTATTTACTGAAAATAGCCATGGGAGCAGTACTTTACCTATTTTGAGGAGTAGGTCAGAAGTTCTTCTGAATTCATAAAACCTGCATGCTGTAGTTTGCACAGAAGACCCCTTCTTCAGCCCAGCAGCCACTCATTCACAAATTGTAGTCAGTGAGGAAGGTGCTGAAGGTCAGAAATCTAAGGATGCAAGGCCTTCCAGTTTATATTCATTACCCTTGCTAGATGCTAGGTCTTTGTAATAGCTAAACAAAATATTTTTTCTCTATAAATAAATTGATTCCTTCTTGCCCTGTCCTAGACACAACACACAGCAGACTTTTCATTTTTGGAAGACCTTTATTATATCCTTCTTCTGCCTCCTGCATAGACCCAACCACACCTTTTCCTTTAAGCATTCCTCAGAGGTTTTATTTCTGAAAATTATTACCAGTCTTGTTCCTCTTCCCTGAGCTCAACTTACCTCAAATATCACCAAGTTCACTGGACTGATTAGTAGTTCACTAGCTGAAAACTCATATGATGCATAGACAGCAGAAGAATTACGTCCTGTGCTTTATATATAGTGCTCTTAATAGCTCAAAATTATATTTGTCTGTTTTGTCTAAAATATCATACAGATCTAGTCAGTTTGTATTTCACTCTAACTTCATATCACTATCTTTATTACTGTGATCCACAAGATCTAAAATGCTACTCCTTATATTTTTAATTTTTTCCTTTTGTGTGTTGTCAGTTACTTTCAAATGATCCATTGCTTGCTTTCAGTTTAGCAAACGCAATTTGAACCCTCTCCATAGAATTTTATTAACTTCTTCCAGCCAATTGCTATCCATAATTTTTAAGCATATATACTCTGCTCGGTCGCTGAAGTTGTCACTGAGTTATGCTCAATTTTACCATTGTCAAAATACTTGTTTTCCAATGTGCAATGCCAGGCGTTTCCAGGCACAGCTATTCAAGCAGTTGTGACACTGCTGGTACCAAGATCCCTATCTGTATAACCAAGATGTTATAATCACAATATAATTGTGTATAATCAATAGATATCAAGATGTTATAATTACAATATAATCAAGAGAGTAAGGCAAAGCAGACAACGATCACAAAAAGAGAATAAGCGGAAGAGCTTACCCTTGGGTTGAGCTCACCAGAAGATACCAAAAGAGGGGATCTCCAGAAGAGATCCTTCCCCTCTGGTAGCCAGCTCTTAAATAGGTCCAGGAGGGGTGCAGCCTGGCTCCACCCCTTCCAGCAGCACAGGAGAATTGCCTTCAGCTGTGCTCCTCTGGCTGACTCAAGGCTCACCTCAGGTGATTAATCAGAGGTTCAGGCTGTGACTCAGCAGTTCC
>NW_024962272.1:5220519-5355519 GCF_019238085.1 Lagopus leucura
CACCTCAGGTGATTAATCAGAGGTTCAGGCTGTGACTCAGCAGTTCCCATACACTCCACCCCTTCACGGCGTGAACCAATGATCAGGTTAACAAAAGGGTAAGCTTTCCCTAATACAGAGATCCGGTATATCGCGACGCTTATACAATTTTATCGCGACGTGTGTTGGTACAGTTCAAGACAAGTGATGATTAGTGGATGTCTATATTCTTCTATGGGCCAGTGCTCGATGATGTGACTGGAGGCATGAGGTCCTGAGGTGCAAGTCCATTCTATGTTCCATCAGTCCCATGCAGACCATCACCGGGTGTTGTACGTGATCTGACAGCAACACTGGAACGCTTGATGGCGTTTTGTTCCTTCCGGTGGTCCTGAAGGCTCACAGACTCAAGGGGAGTAATACAGGTGTTTTACAGGTACCAGGAGGGGAAGGTCTGCTCTCCAGGGCAAGATACAGGCCATATTTCTGTCTTGGGTCAACACTTCCGCTTGTACTGGGGCACGTCCTGGCCGCCTGTACCACACCTTTTGGCCGGATATCTGCGGCTGCATAACGATATCAGGCACCAAAGGAGGTGTCCTGATCTGCCATAGGGACAGGATGGGGGTCCCTTTAGCAATAAAGATCGGAGTGTTGACCACAATATCAGTAGGCCATGTACCTATTACTGGAGGGACTACTGAGCCTCCCACCTCCAATAGTCTCCCCCAAGGTGCAAGTAGGCCACACCACTTGGGTCCTACCTGCACCTTCCAGGGCCATTTTATTTTATGGGTACCTGGCTCTAAGTTTTCAGGGGCAGGGAGCAGAAGATTATTTTCATTACCAATCTGGGGTCTTACCTGATGATCAGTGCCCGTAATTTGGATCCTAAGCGGGGTGGCCCATGTCGTCTGCAACATTCTCAGGGCACTGGGTCTGCCATCTCGGGGTCTTTCATTCAGGTCCCGCAGGGTTTCATACAGTCTTTTTGTCCACCCCTGCAAGGACTGGGAGTCTGTCTTCAGGGCAGCCTTAAGAATACCATTATAACGTTCGATGAGGCCTGCCCCTGTTGGATTATATGGCAGGTGGAATCGCCATTCGATGTTATTTTCTTCTGCCCAGCGCTGTATCGTTGCACCAGTAAAATGAGTCCCTTGGTCGCTCTCGATGACTTGAGGTGTCCCGTAGGCAGACATCAGTTTAGTGAGTGCCTTGATGGTATATGCCTGGTTTGCTTTCGGTACTGGATAGGCCTGCAGTAGCCCACTTGCAGTGTCGACACAGGTCAGGGCATATCTTGCCCCTTCGGAACGAGGAAGGGGCCCGATGTAATCGACCTGCCATTGCTGGAGAGGATTGTGTCCCCTAGCAAGATGGGCTGTTGTTTCAGGCAACGATCTCGGTCTCATCTTGGAGCAAGCGTCGCAATCCTGGCATGCCTGGACGATATCAGATAGTTGTATGGGCAGTCCCCATGCTTTAGCAGCTGCCCACATTGTCTTTTGTCCAGCATGCCGTAGCTTCTGATGTAACCAGCGGGCGATGTTCTCAGATGGTGAATTCTCAATCCATCGAACTCGGGCCAGTGTGTCGGCTTCATCGTTTCCCGGTGACTGTAGGGGCTGATGACCAGAAACATGGTAGACACGTACAGTCCTGTGTTTGACCGTATTCCATATATCTAACCACATGTCTTTGCCCCAGATCAGTCGGGCGTGGATAGTCCATTCCTGGGTGGCCCACTGTGCAATCCAAAGAGCGAGCCCCCGGTACACAGCCCAACTATCTGTGCAGATGTTCAGGATACCATCACCGGGTTCCTTGGTTATAACCATCCACACGGCTCGCAGTTCTGCCCATTGGCTGCTCTGACCATCCCCCTCATCGAACCAGATTGTCTCGGTGGAAGGATGGTATGCTATTGCTCTCCACTTGCTTGGGTTGCCCTTGCTGGACCCATCTGTTTACCAGGCATCTTCAGGGATAGGATATTTTCCCTCCTGAATGGGACTCTTCTCCGGTGGAGCGACCAGTATTTCTTTTGGTGCATCACTGTGATACGTAACTGGGCCTAGGATCTTCTGGAGTTCTTCTTTCAAGGGGGATGAAGACAGACTGCTCCTTTGGCTGAGATAGGCGACCCATCGTGCCACTGTTTGTGCTTGGGCCACCCCTGCCTTAGGAAGGTGGGTCAGATATTTCACCAAACCCTGAATTGGCAGAGTGGTCTTGACTATAACTGCAGCTGTTTGAGTTATTGGCTCTACTGCCTGTAATGCCGAATAGGCAGCCAATAACTGTTTTTCAATCATACTGTATCTTTCTTCTGCTCCGTGCCAAACCTGAGACCAGAAACCAATGGGGGTCCGAACAGAACTCTGGCATTTCCACAGGCCCCAACCAAAGCCGTCTTGAGTAACATGAACGTCCAACTCGGCTGGGAGGGTAGGATCAAATATACCCAATGCCTGAGCTTGTTTAACTGCCAGTTTTGCTTGTTGGAAAGCATCCTGTTCGGTTTTCCCCCAGTCCCATAGCTGCCCCTTTTTTGTGAGTCTGTATAGTGGCCTTAGCAGCTGCGCTAGGTGAGGTATAAAGGAACGCCAATAACCCAATATACCTAGAAACTCTTGCAGCTGCTTTGATGTTGTAGGGACTAGGAACGCCTGAACCTTATCTGTAACAGCACTGGGTAGCACTTGGGTCTTTCCTGACCAAACCACCCCCAGGAATTTTACGGACTGGCCTGGACCTTGCACCTTTTGGGGATTTATAGCCCATCCCCTCTGTTGTAAATAGGCGGTTAATGAATCTGCTGCCTGTCCTGCCTCCAGTGAGTCGGATGTCAACAGGAGATCATCAATATAATGATATAGGTTAACATCATCAGGTTTTCTCCAGTCAGCCAGGTCACGCGCCACTAGATTGTGACAATACGTTCGTGAATGCACGTACCCCTGTGGCAGGACCTGAAAGGTCCACTGCCTGCCTCCCCACGTAAATGCAAACTGATCTTGCGATTCCTCAGCAATTGGGATACTGAAGAATGCATTTGCTAGATCTAGGACACAATGATAGGTTTTTATCTCCCTACTCAATGTGTCCATTAGGGAGGCAATATTGGGTACGGCTGCATGAATAGGCGGCGTGACCTTATTTAATTCTCTGTAATCTACTGTCATCCTCCATGTGCCATCTGACTTTCGCACTGGCCATATGGGGGAGTTATACGGGCTGTGTGCAGGTCTTATAATGCCCACTTTTTCTAATTCCTGCACCGTTCTCGATATTTCATCTTGCCCACCCAGGAGTCTATACTGTCTAACATTAGTAATCCGGCGCGGTTTCGGCAGGCAAACAGGCTCATGTTTCGCATGGCCTCTTAATATTGCCTGCACCGCCCAGATACTGATACATCTTTGTCGAAGTCTGAACTCTCCCACAGTTGTTTGGAGAGCCAGACCCCATAGAATGTCTATGCCCAGGATGTATTCTTGGACTGGGGCAATAGACACCTTGTACTCCCGGGGTGGGAGACGCTCAACCCCCAATTTTAACCATGTTTGGGTGACAGGAATAGTCTGTCCCCCAAAACCACCAATCATCACTCTGTCGCCATCAAATTTTCCCGGATCTCCATAGATAATTGATGTTTCTGCTCCTGTGTCTACTAGTGCCATAACTCTCTGAATATTTTTTCGGGACCAATAAATCGTTAATTCTACATAGGGCCTCCGGTCCCGTCTGGAGGCCCTACGGGGACTAACATCCCTTGTCACTGCATGAATTGTGCTAGGGCCAATTCTTTTGCTTCTGACGGCTCAGGCATTGTGGCCCGAGACACCTGAGGTGGCTTCTTTTTCCTATTTGGAATAATAAAATCTTCTAGGTTCCATGTTGTTGTTGGAACCCTCTCTATAGATCTTACCCTTGATTTCTTAGGGTAGCTCTGGAATTTTTGATTGTCCTTTAGTTGTCTCCAGAGCTGGAGAAGGACATGGTTGGGCTGGCGGTCGATCTTAGCAAATTGGACCCCAGCCCGAATTAAATCATTAAACATTTGTTTTCGGGATACCCTTATGGGTCCCGATGGAGGAGCTCGAGTAGCCGGCATTTTGGTTTTATTTACCGGCAGGACCTCTGCTTCCTCCAAAAACCGAATATTGCGCCTAGTCCGCAGGCGTTCTGTTTCTCCCAAGTCGGCAACTAACTGGGCAGCCTGCTGGACTACGGCTTCTGATGCTACAAGGGGATTTAATATGGAGACTAGGGTGCCGTACAGATGGGAGGGAGCTTGCTGTAAAATTAAATCTCTCATCCCTGCTGAAAATTTAACCATATCAGGGCCATCAAATGTATCTTCATAGATGGCCTCTCTTACACCCAGTTCACGGATATAGTTTAGAAGGTCCTCCATGGAGGACCACATACCTGTATGTAGCGGTATGTCTGATTTATTCGGCCATATCATACGGCAGGCCGCCATTAACCATTCTAGTATGGAATGGTTTTCATCATGATATTGATTGCCTACGTATAACCTCTGTCTGAGAGCAGGATGGACGGTCATGGTGGCCAACTTAGCTATTTCTGGGCCATTCACCAAGACACTTTCTGCCCCAGAATCCCACAATCTCAATAACCAAGCCGGCACACTTTCTCTAGGCTTCTGCCGAAATCGTTGTACTAAGTCCATTAATTCTGTTGCCGTGTATGGCCGAGCTGTAACATGTAAATGAGTCTGGGCAGGGGGCCATTGATCAGGCGGCACCCCTGCCAGTCTGTCCTGTACTTTTTTTGTTTTTTGGGTTACAACAGGACAGACTTCCAGTGGATCAGTTAGAATTGGACATTCAAGGTCTGATTTGGATTTCTTGTTCTCCTGATCAACGAAGTCTGTTGATTCAGGAGTCTGGTCATCATGTATTGAAATGTTACGAATTTGGCCTACAGGAAGATGTAGAATTGGCTTCTTCCCCGTTAAAATGCCAAGTTCGTGCTCCAGCTTTTCAATGCAGTCTTTCAAAAACTGATTTTCAGTTTCTAAAGTATTATTTCTTAAGTCCGCATGATTTAAAGTGGTTAATAATGGCCATGCCACCATGGAGGCAGCCAGTTGTCTTTCTTTGGTAGTGAGGACATCCTTGCCAAGTCCTTGAAAATAGTCCGCCATGCGATATGTGGAGAGATTGCCCATAACGCGTAAGGGACCCCATTTTTCAATGATGGCAGCTAACTCATAATAGGGCGATCCCTCAAATCCTGGGATCTGCCCTGGAATCATTTTCTCTAGAGGAGTATTGTTCTCCCCCTTGACCCATTTATAGAAATTCCACAGAAAAGACATGATGTTAATTTCAGTATATTCAGCCTGCCTGGCTCGCCAAGTGTATAACCAAGATGTTATAATCACAATATAATTGTGTATAATCAATAGATATCAAGATGTTATAATTGCAATATAATCAAGAGAGTAAGGCAAAGCAGACAACGATCACAAAAAGAGAATAAGTGGAAGAGCTTACCCTTGGGTTGAGCTCACCAGAAGATACCAAAAGAGGAGGATCTCCAGAAGAGATCCTTCCCCTCTGGTAGCCAGCTCTTAAATAGGTCCAGGAGGGGTGCAGCCTGGCTCCACCCCTTCCGGCAGCACAGGTGAATTGCCTTCAGCTGTGCTCCTCTGGCTGACTCAAGGCTCACCTCAGGTGATCAATCAGAGGTTCAGGCCGTGACTCAGCAGTTCCCATACACTATCTCAGTTCCAAAAACATTAGAGATGCTGTTGATTAGGCCAGAACCCATGCCAGTAAATGCTGTTTATGTGACTCTGGAAACCCATTGCAGAATTAGCCTGTTTCCTGAAAAGCTGATCAGTTCAGATTCAACTTCAGGCTTACCAACATACCACTGTTCAGCTACTCCAACAGACCAGTGAAGATTTGCGCATTTTTCTTTGAAAACTAGATTCTAAGAGCTACCCAAGGTACATAGAGCTTAATGTTGGTAAAAGCAGTAAATATTTTAGAAAAAATACATTTGAGGTTTGATTTTTTTTTTTCCAATTCTTTTTTCTTGATATTTCATGCAAGACCCTTTTTTAAAAATCATCCTAATTTCAGCATTTTCCTGCTGTGCATCCTCAGAGATCCACGGATTGAAGATGGTACACAGGCATGAGTATAACTGGTCTAGTAGGAAAGATCAAGGAATCAAATTCAAGTCTTTTGCGATGTCTTTCAGGGCGCTGACTACAGTAAAGATATCTAACTGGCCCAGAACTAACGTGTGATACTTAAGTCATATCCAGAGTGTGGATTTCTTAAGAAAAGAAGAACAGAACTGTATTTTCAGGAGGCAATAATTTCTGATCAGAGGGCAGAATGATTTTGTATCTTTTTTCATATACTTGCTGTGAATTACAATATGATGGAAGAGATATCTCCAGTGTGATATTCAGTGAATCCATTTCATAGCATAGCCAAAATTAGAAATTAGAGGAACTTACAGGACTGTCTGTTCAGAGTAGAAAAATATGTTTGCATTGAAGTGTTTATATAAGAAATAAGAATAAAGTCAAGCAGCATAATTAGTTTTCAGGTGAAAGCACTGAAAATTACATAGCACTTGAAGTACTTACAGATGTGATGGAATAAATTAATTAATCTCATGTGGGCAGTACTGGATATCCTATAGAAAATTTGACTTTTAAAAATAGATAACTACATAGAATTGGTTGCAGTATTTTTAAGAAAGAGCCTTAAGAATGAAACTTTTTGAGTCACACAGCACAAACAAACAACACACGGTGGTAACTGTGGATTTGTGCATTAAATCTGATATGTTTGAGAGCATTAAATAATTTCACCCTATGCTTAAATGCAGAATCCCCTGCGGCACCATTTAATAGGTGTTGGGTATACTTCATCCCCTCTTTGTAATATTTCTCAATGTTCATGTACCCTGTGAGCTTCCTGCAATTATTTGTTATTAAAATCAGTTCTACTGGCAATAAGGTTTCCATGCTGAGAACTAGGAGAGAAAATAGTGATGATTACAGAGCTACACAGCTGCTATTACTGACCCTGACTAGTTTATTTTGGACACCCTTGATTATGATTTTATTACTATTCTTTTCCTTTTGGGTGAAAGCCTGGGAACGTGCTTGGAAAAACAGGTCTCCAAGGAGGTTGGAGAATGCCCATTTTATTGTCTAAATCCACCAGTTGCTTATGCAATGTAATTTTGAGATAAACAGATTCTGAACTTCATTGTTATTCGTAATGATTGTGCAAAAGATGTATTTATTTTGATTTGTACAAATATAAGGGCTACTCCTCCAGAATAAGGGACCACAATCAAGTTGAGATGGAGCCTTTGAGTTATTTAAAACTACTTCAAGATATTTTTATTTTCTTGGTATATTAAAATACATTCTCTCTTCTATTTCCCTTAGAACAGGTAGAAGTACAAATAAGTGGAAGTAGGTCTTAATGAAAATTGTATTGAATACATAAAGCGAACAAAAGTAGCTGCTTTTTCTCAGAACTGTCACTTCCAGTTTTAAAAGTTAACTACTTTTCAAACAGTTTGTGCAACTTCATGTTGCTGTCGGCTCACAAGGTTATTTGTCATATACCACACAATATTAGACGCTTTCTTTAGCATGTCATCCACATACAAAAATGGCTATGAAGTGCTCTATTAAGTGAGCAGGCAGCACATTCCATGTCAATTACACCTATCTTTCACTTCTTATGTCATTTTTGCAAGTAAAACAGAGTGTTAGACAATTCAGATGTCCTGAATCCTCTCCCATAGAAAAGTCTACATATGAACTTTCCTGATTTGAAGCATATGTTCTACTCTTTCAAATCTGTAACAAAGTTTTTCTCATTTTTCACTACAATCTCACTTCCCTACCTTCAAACATCTTTCTTCTATTTGCTTCCAAGCCCATCACAGGAATTTTTAAGTTTCATTTCCATTTAGTTCTGTGCATTGATAAAATATTTCTCTTAAGATTTTAACACAATCAAAAATTATAGTAAATACACCTAAATGCTAGTGAAAAGCAATCAAAATGTTTCACTTGGAAAAGAGGCATACAAAACACTGTCAGTTAAATAGTTGTGATGTCTAAGACAGCTTTCCATTTTCAGTGGGAATGTTTTTCTCCCTCCTGTGAAACAATGCTTCTAAAAGCTTTTAAGTGCAACCTGCAAACTGCATACCTTTCTAACATTTATGAGCAAATAAGACTCTCTCATGTCTTAAAACAACTCTTTAGCTTTTGATCTGTTTTATTTTGTTTGTTTTTTCCTAGATAGCTTCCAAGTGTAACCAGGTAAGAAAAGACTTCGAAGCTTTTCAGCAAACATGAAGTTCTAGTACAAAACTACATCATCACAGCCTTTCTTTCTTTCTGAGAGGAAGTCATTCACATAATTTTCTGAGAAGGCACCATCTATGTAATGGGCAGTAATAATTCTCAAATGGGGAAGAATTTAAATAGAAAGGAGTTAAGGGAGGGGAAAATCTGCAGGGCAGTAGATCACAAGTGGTTTGAAAAAAACAAATATTTGTAGAATCAAGTAAAGCTGAATCCATGAAAGTGACAAATCTCAAAGAGTTGAAAGAGATAGTGGCCCATCAGGAAGAAGTCTAATACCATCACATAGCAAGAATGAGCAGGAGTCACAGACGAGCTGCCAGGAAGCATTCATTTAACTGCTGAGAGAAAGTAATGATGGAGGGAAGAACTATGTTAGTTGCAGGGTAACTGGCTATGGAAAACCAGTATTTAGAGGAAAAGCATACACAACAGAGCAGCAAAAAACTTCTAGGCTGCTATTCAGAAAAGCAGTATTCAGAGAAGCGAGGTGCTCACTAAACATCAAAGCAAAAGAATAGCATGTGCCCATCCCTGAAAAGTGTTCCTTGCAATCCTTCAGACAGATTACTCAGAACAGGCTTCTTTCTCAGTAAGGA
Source organism: Lagopus leucura (assembly GCF_019238085.1). Classification (NCBI taxonomy): domain Eukaryota; kingdom Metazoa; phylum Chordata; class Aves; order Galliformes; family Phasianidae; genus Lagopus; species Lagopus leucura. The sequence goes on from NW_024962272.1 coordinate 5,229,493, forward strand.
AACGATGATAAGGATTGCGTTAATGCAAGGAATAGTGAAAGATGTTCTGACTCTGGATATCTATAGCTGAAAGTTCAGCCACTCTTTTTCTTCTTGCTGGGTAGGAAAGAGAAATAAGGAAATAGAGCCAGCCTCTTCAGAGGATGAAGAAGGGAAGACATAAAGGAACTCTTTTGGATACAAGTACGAGACTGTATCTTAACTGCCCCAAATGAAGCAGGTATCGCAAAAAGTAAAGAAAAAAATCAGAAAACCCAGTGACAAGTTACTCTCACTTTACAAGCTTGTTTTCTCAAAATAAAAACTGACAAATAGAGTAACAGAGGCTCCTAAGGGAGACTAGTGAGGTGAGACTTAAAAGAAGTATTATTCATAGCATTCAGAAAGAACTAAAAAAGTAAAGGCTGTCCAATTCAGTGTGCCTAAAGGTACTTAACTTATATCCCAGATATCTCCTCTGCTCTCTGCTGAGGCTCTTGCTAAATCCCCACATACATTAAAAATACTAACCACACTCTGCACCTGCTTGACAAAGTGAATGCCATTGGAGAATACAAATTCAGCCTGTATACTAAGCTTTTATTGTGTGTAAAACACTCATATCCAAGGACAACCAGTAGTGATTAAGCTAAGGTAACACTCAGAATTTGCTCCATGTGAACTGAATTAATTGATTTATTAGTAGCAAAATAGCCAGGTGGGTTGGGCTAATTAAGACTATGATTGCTAATTGCCAACACTGGGGACAATATGAGTGGTTGCAGAGGCAGCAGATGCATTCTGTTTGTAGAAGCTCTATAAACTGCTAGGTAGTTAATGCTAAAGGAAGCAAGAATAAAAGAGAAAAGCTTCTGCATGTGCGATTTTTTATTCCACCATAAACTAAAAGGAAAATCTGAAATGTCACATGGTTGCAGTATTATTGCTTACCAGGCGTAATTCAATCAGGACCTGTCTTTTCCAACCAACGCGCCAAGCTTGTAAGAGGGGTCTTTATTTCCCATGTGTATGGGAACTGCTGAATCACATCCTGAACCTCTGATTGATCACCTGAGGCGAGCAATGAGTCAGCCATGGGAGCACTGGTGAAGGCAATTCATCTATGCTACCAGAGGGGGTGGAGCCTGGCTCCACCTCTCCTAGACCCACTTAAGAGCTGACTACCAGTGGGGAAAGATCTCTTTCTGGAGATCCCTCCTGTGGATTTTTACAGCAAGCCCAGGATAAGGGTAAGAACTCTATCTTTTCTCTTTTTGGTATAATACCTGCTTAGCCAAACTCTCTTGTTTATTTTGTAATTATAGCATCTTTATATTCATTGATTATACACTTGGAGAGCCAGACAGGCCAAATATACTGAAACTTATGTCATGTGATTTCTATGGTATTTCTATAAATGGGTCAGGGGGGAGAATACTACTCCCCCCCTCTCCCCCGATAAAATGATTCCAGGGCAGATCCCAGGATGTGTGGGATCTCCCTATTATGAACTAGTGGTTATCATTGAAAAATGGGGTCCTCTATGGGTTATGGGAAATAGGTCCCCATATCACGTGGTAGATTACTTTCAGGGACTTAGCAAAGATACACTTTTCACAAAAGAAAGATAATTAGCTGCCTCCACAGTGGTATGGCTGCTATTAAATGCTTTAATGAATGAGGAATTGTGAAATGAGGAATAATGCGTTAGAGAGCGAAAAACAACTTTTGAAAGACTGTATCAGAAAGTTAGAGCAAGAACTTGGCATATTAACAGGGAAGAAACTAATTTGGCATCTTCCAATAGACAGTGACCAGACTCCTGAATCAACAGACTTCGTTGATCAGGAAAATAAAAAATCTAAATTAGATCTTGAATCTCTGATTTTGACAGATCTACTAGGAATCCATCCTGTTATAACTCAGAAAACATAAGTACAGGACAGACCAGCATTGGTGCAGCATGATCAGTTGCCCCCTGTGCAGACTCATTTGCACATAACAGCCTGGCCAGACATGGCAATGGAATTGGTGGACTTAGTACAGCAATTTTGGCAGAAGCCTAGACAAAGTGTTCCAGCTTGGTTATTAAGACTGTGGGATTCTGGGACAAAAAGTGCTTTGGTGAGTAGCCTGGAAATAGTCAAGTTGGCCACCATGACTGTCCATCCTGCTTTCGGGCAGAGATTATATGCAGGGTAATCAATATCACAATGAAAACCATTTTATAATGGAATGGTTAATGGCGGCCTGCTGTATTATACCATACAGCAGGCATCATCAAATAATACACCATACATCAAATAAATCTGATATACCTCTACATACAGGGATGTGGTCTACATACAGGGAGATGTAGTTAACAGTGGTCCTCCATGGAGGATCTTCAAAATTATATCTGTGAACTAGGCGTAAGGGAAGCAATCTATGAAGACACATTTAATGGCCCTGATATGGTCAAATTCTCTGCGGGGATGAGAGACTTAATTCTATAGCAAGCCCCCTCTCATTTGTGTGGTCTCTATTAAATCCCCCTGGTGGCCTCAGAAGCAGTAGTTCAGCAGGCTGCCTGGTTAGTTGCCGACCTAGGAGAAACAGAACGCCTGTGGAACTGGCACAACATTCAGACATTAGAAGAAGCTGAGGTCCTGCTGGTGACTACAACCAAGACACTGGCTACTACTCGAGCTCCTCAATCGGGACCCATAAGAGTTTCCCAAAAACAAACGTTTAATGATTTAATTTGGGCTGGGGTCCAATTTGCTAAGATTGACCACCAACCCAATCGTGTCCTTCTCCAGCATTGGAGCCAACTAAAGGACAGTCAAAAATTTCAGAACTACCCTAAGAATTACCAACAGTGATATGGAACCCAGAAGATCTCATTGTTCCTAATAGGAAAAAAAAAGCCACCTCAGGTCACGATGCCTGAGCCACCGGAAGCAAAATAATTGGCCTTAGCACAATTCATGGCGTGATGAAGGATGTTAGTTCCCCTAGGGCCTCCAGATGGGACCAGAGGCACTATGTAGAATTAATGATTTAAATATTTAAATAACAAAAAAATATTCAGAGAGTTATGGCATTAGTGGGCACTGGAGCAGAAACATCAATTATCTATGGAGATCCAACCAAATTTTCTGGAGACAGAGTGATGATTGGTGGTTTTTGGGGGACAGACTATTCCTGTCACCCAAACATAGTTGAAACTGGGGGGTGGGTGTCTCCCACCCCAGGAGTATAAGGTGTCTATTGCCCTATTTCAGGAATACATCCTGGGCATAGATATTCTATGGGGTCTGGCTCTCCAGACAGCTGTGGGAGAGTTTAGACTTTGACAGAGATGTATCAGTATCCGAGCAGTGCAGACAACATTAAGAGGCCATGCGAAACATGGGCCTATTTGCCTGCCGAAACTGTGCCGGATTACTAATGTAAGACAGTACAGACTCCCAGGTGGGCAAGATGAAATATCGAGAACAGTGCAGGAATTAGAAGAAGTGGACGTTATAAGACCTGCACACAGCCCGTATAACTCCCCCATATGGCCAGTGCGAAAGTCAGATGGCATGTAGAGAATGATAATGGATTACAGAGAATTAAATAAGGTCACGCCGCCTATTCATGCAGCTGTACCCAATATTGCCTTCCTAATGGACGCATTAAGTAGGGAGATAAAAACCTATCATTGTGTCCTAGATTTTGCAAATACATTCTTCAGTATCCCAATTGCTGAGGAACTGCAAGATCAGTTTGCATTTACTTGGAGAGGCGGGCAGTGAACCTTTCAGGTCCTGCCACAGGGGTACGTGCATTCACCAATGTATTGTCATAATCTAGTGACGCGTGACCTGGCTGATTGGAGAAAACCTGATGATGTTAACCTATATCATTATATTGATGATCTCCTGTTGACATCCTGGAGGCATCACTGGAGGCAGTAGGACAGGCAGCAGATTCATTAACTGCCTATTTACAACAGAGGGGATGGGCTATAAATCCCCAAAAGGTGCAAGGTCCAGGCCAGTCCGTAAAATTCCTGGGGGTGGTTTGGTCAGGAAAGACCAGGGTACTACCCAGTGCTGTCATAGATAAGGTTCAGGCATTCCCAGTCTCTACAGTCTTGAAGCAGCTGCAAGAGTTTCTAGGTATATTGGGTTACTGGTGCTCCTTTGTACCTCACCTAGTGCAGCTGCTAAGTCCACTATACATACTCAGAAAAAAATGGGCAGCTATGGGACTGGGAGAAAACAGAACAGGATGCTTTCCAACAGGCAAAACTGGCAGTTAAACAAGCCCAGGCATTGGGTATATTTGGTCCTACCCTCCCAGCTGAGTTGGACGTTCATGTCACTCGACAGCTTTGGTTGGGGCCTGTGGCAATGCCAGAGTTCTGTTCAAACCCCCCATTGGTTTCTGGTCTCAGGTCTGGCATGGAGCACAAGAAAGATACAGTATGATTGAAAAACAGTTATTGGCTGCCCATGCTGCATTACGAGCAGTAGAGCTGATAACTCAAAAAGCTGAAGTTATAGTCAAGACCACTCTGCTGATTCAGGGTTTGGTGAAAGATCTGACCCACCTTCCTAAGGCAGGGGTGGCCCAAGCACAAACAGTGGCACGATGGGTCACCTACCTCAGCCAAAGGAGCAGTCTGTTTTCATCACCCTTGAAAGAAGAACTTCAGAGGATCCTAGGCCTAGTGATGTATTACAGTGATGCACCAAATAAACATTGGTCACTCTACCAGAGAAGAGTCCTGTTGAGAAGGGAAAATATCCTATCCCTGAAGATGCCTGGTACACAGATGGGTCCAGCAAGGGCACGTTGCCTGAAAGATCGTTGCCCGAAACAACAGCCCATCTTGCTAGAGGACAGAGTCCTCTCCAGCGATGGCAGGTCGATTACATCGGGCCCCTTCCTCGGTCTGAGGGGACAAGATATGCCCTGACCTGCGTCGACACTGCAAGTGGGCTACTGCAGGCCTATTCAGTACCGAGAGCAAACCAGGCATATACCATCAAGGCTCTCACTAAACTCATGTCTGCCTATGGGACACCTCAAGTCATCAAGAGCAACCAAGGGACTCATTTTACTGGTGCATCAATACAGCGTTGGGCAGAAGAAAGTAACATTGAATGGGGATTCCACTTACCACATAATCCAACATGGGCAGGACTCATGGTACGTTATAACTGTCTGTCTTTAGGCCAGCCTTAAGAATACTCTCAGTCCATGCAGGGGTGGATGAAAAGACTGTATGAAACTTTGCAAGACCTGAATGAAAGACCCCGAGATGGCAGACCTAGTGCCCTGAGAATGTTGTAGACAACATGGGCCACCCTGCTTAGGATCTAAATTACAGGCACTGATCATCAGGTAAGATCCCAGATTGGTAATGAAAATAATCTTCTGCTCCCTGCCCCTGAGAATTTAGATCCAGGTACCCATAGAATAAAATGGCACTGGAAGGTGCAGGTAGGGACCCAAGTGGTGTGGCCTACTTGCACCTTGGGGGGAACTATTGGAGGTGGGAGGCTCAGTAGTCCCTCCAGTAATAGGTACATGGCCTACTGATATTGTGGTTGTATAATCAAAGAATGTTAGGCTGTTACAATCACAAAATAAACAAGAGAGTTAAGCAAAGTAGACTATGATAACAAAAGAGAATAAATGGAAGGCTTACCCTTATGATGGGCTCACCCACAAAACACCAGTAGAGGTGATCTCCAGACGAGATCCTTCCCTACTGGTAGCCAGCTCTTAAATAAGTCTAGGAGGGGTGCAGCCAGGCTCCACCCCTTCCGGTAGCACAGGTGAATTGCCTTCACCTGTGCTCCTCTGGCTGACTCTTGGCTCGCCTCAGGTGATCAATCAGAGGTTCAGGCCGTGACTCAGCAGTTCCCATACAGTGGTCAACACTCCAATCTTCATTGCTGAAGGGACCCCCATCATGTCCCTGTGGCAGATCAGGACACCTCCTTTGGTGCCTGATATAATTATGCAGCTGCAGACATCCAGCCAGAAGGTGTGGTACGGGTGGCCAGGATGTGCCCCAGTATAAGCAGAAGTGTTGACTCAGGATAGAAATACGGCCTGTATCTTGCCCTGGAGAGCAGACCTTCCCCTCCTGGTACCCCTGAAACATCTGTATTACTCCCTGTGAGTCTCTGAGCCGTCAGGATCACCAGAAGGAACGAAATGCCATAAAGTGTTCCAGTGTTACTGTCAGATCACGTGCAACACCTGGTGATGGTCTACATGGGACTGATGGAACATAGGAAAGACCTGCACTTCACGACCGCGTGCCTCCAGTAACATCATTGAGCACTGGCCCATAAAAGAATATGAACGTTCACTGGTCATCACTCTTCTTGAATTGTACCAATATGCATCTTGATGGAAATTGTATAAACATTGCAATATAGCGGATCTCTGTATTAGGAAAAGCTTACCCTTTGGTCAACCTGATCATTGGTTCATGCCATGACGGGGTGGAGTGTATGGGAACTAGTAAATCGTGGCCTGAACCTCTGATTGATCACCCGAGGCAAGCAATGAATCAGCTATGGGAGCACAGGTGAAGGCAATTCACCTGTACTACCAGAAGGGGTGGAGCCTGGCTCCGCCTCTCCTAGACCCATTTAAGAGCTGATTACCAGTGGGAAAGGATCTCTTCTGGAGATCCTCCTCTGGAGTTTTACAGTGAGCCCAGGACCAAGGGTAAGCACTTTATCTATTCTCTTTTTGGTATAATGACCTGCTTAGCCAAACTCTCATTTATTTCATAATTATAACATCTGTATATTCGTTGACTATGCACTGTGCTAGTTGCATCTGCATAGTTATGGGCATTTTGTTGCTGTTTGTTGTTGCTGCTGTCTTTTCCAGTAAGGCTAACAATATACAGCAGTCCTGTATATTGTTATATAAAGAAGAGAGAAATTCTCTCTTCCTTAGCTTCAGTCAGATCTTTGTTCGCATGAGCACAAAATGTTAGGGAGGTTTTTTTCTACAAGTTGCCTGTGGCAATTTTAAGTGTATTATTTCACTATGAGCAGTGAATGAGATTTATTATATATCTGTACATGCTTTTTAGCTCAAAACAGTCATTTCCATCTAATTTTTAAGATCGTGCTTTGATAGATTGCTGCCAGAGGATTGGTGTACAGTCTTTGATGAGATCTGCCCTGTATGATGTTATATTCATGTTTCTGTTCTGCTAAAAAGTTTTCATTGATGCCCCATTTTTTTTTGCTTTTTCTTCCTTGACACATCCTCAGTATTTTGTGCTTTTTTCTCTTTCCCTCTTTCCCTATTTCTCTTTTTCACTTTCTTTCTCTCTTTCTTTCCCTTCCTTCCTTATTTTTAGATGTTTTGATATCTTTTAGTATTTGTTCCTCATCTGACTGATATCATGCAGTATTTTTTTTTTTTTACCTTTTCTGTATGCAAAATAACAAATTTAAATATCACTTTCTGATTTCATGTTTCGTTTGACTTTTTCTCTTAGGAATATTTAGGTTGTTGCTTAGAATTAGATACTTCTAGCTTCAGTTCAGGGTACAGAGATGCCGATATCCTTGCTTTATGGCTTAGAAATGGTGTAGTCTGAGGCCTGAAATGTCTTCTGTTAAGCCAATTGTTCTATGCTTTACGTGCTACATGGGTATTATGTGCACAGCCTTGAAATATATCCTGACATAAACTCCACTTTGTGTAAAATGCTGAAATCAGCATTTTCACTATTTCTTTGGTCTCACACAACATTGCTTAAATAGTTGTATGGGCAACGCATTCACATTCACTGCTAATGCCAAAATACATTTAGACTTGCAAAACAATATTGTGACAGAGAACATCCGCTTTCTAGATCTGCTGTGTAAATGTGTTCCTGCAATTCAACTCCTGAGGTCTTACACTGCTAAACTATGGCCTGACAAATGAAATTTATTTGAAGCTTTTTTGTATCTCTCCGTTTCAGCTGCTATTCTCCTCAAAGATGGAACTGAATGCTGTCCATAGAGGGTTAAGATCTATCACCTACTTCAGGTTTTAGATCAGAGCTCAGATCTTACTGGTTTACTTTCGCTTTAGCTGATTAACTGAGCTCAGCCATTAGTTTATGTGAAATGTGTTGGCAGACCCAACTGAAAGGTGCAATTTAAGTATAATGTGTATTGCTTATCCAAATGAACTGTATTTGAGTTATTTTTCTATAGGGATCAATGCATTAGTTTTCAATTGTTATTTTTAATGGATCAGAGTAAAATATTGTTCTGTTTATTTGATCTCTGTCCTGATGGGATTTCTTTTTTCCCCTGACAGTGTGACAGTTTCCTCTTTAGACTTTTAATTAAATCTCCAAGGACCTCTTTCCTGTAGTAGTAATGGTGGTGGCAGTTTACCATTCTAAGAGCTAGCCCAGGCAGTTACTCCTACTGTATAGCAAGTTTTTACAAAAATGATTGTTAGTATTACTAAGCTCCAGTGTAGTTTGGGAATTTATTTGGATAAAAAAACGAATGACTGAAATAGCCAAACCACTTTTCTATTTGACTGAAAGAAACTGCCATATGCATAACTGTGTTATAATGGATCATCAGGTCATGGATCAGAGATGAACATGGTAATTCAGATCAGTTATTTCATAGCACTATTGCTATTGTACTCTGGAGGTGATCTGATCACATCCCTCTACTTTTTGAGCCTCTGCAATAATGCTCACATAGCTCCTAGACACTTAAGATATCTCTTTTCTTACTTATTAAGATTATTATAATCTGCATTAACTACACAATACTTTGCTGCTTTCCATTCATTCTACCACTTTTTTTTTAAATTGCACCTCTGCATACTACTGAAGAAAAAAAAGTTGTGTGATTTCCTTTTCATTCAAAAATGCTTTCCCAAAACCTACTCCTCCCTAAGTCCAGACTGAAAAAGAATCAGGCATTACTCAGCTCTGCCACACTGGGTATTTGTAAGAGGATAATAGCAAAGGTGATGTTAGTTATGCAACATTAAAAATAAAAATACAGATTAAACATATAGTCTAATAGCATTACCTTCAGGAAAGCTACAAGTCACTCTGTTGTCTTGCCACCAAAACATATACTCGTATATTCCATTTCTTATTTTCTTAGCTTGTTATCAGAACACCAGCTTTAATGTAAGGTTGATTCTAATGAAGTCAAGGCTGGTGCTTTGTTTTAAATTTTGTTACAAATAAGTAAATTGTACACTTGTATAAGCATAGAGTCTTGGTGAAGGTGCTTTTATTCATAAGTCACTCTTGGAAGCTAAGACATTTTTTCAAGAAAGGGTTCAGGCTGAGCAGACTGAAAATAAGGGTAGTCCTACTCAAGACAGTTATTCTGCCCACGTAGTTTCCGGGAAAGAGAAGACCCCCCTCTTCTGGTATGAGCTGGAGTAGCTCTTAGGAGACTTGACTGAGCATGTTCAGAGCCATGTTTTGAACACAAAGGACTAACATGCACATAAAGAATGCTTCCACCTCCATCATGTCCTCCATAGCTGTCCAGCATTTTTTCACTCCATACGAAGCCTCTGAATGTGCGCTGAGTCTTCTCGCTTCCTTGATGGAGTTCATGCACATTGTGTCACAGACTCTTTTTGCAAGGCTGTTTTCTGGTTTGGAACAAAACATAAGAAGAAGAACTCTCTCTGCTCTGAGCACTGACAGCAGAAATACAACATATAGAAGGAAAACAATTTTGATGGACAAATTCTCTTTTACAGGGGAACTATTTTCTTTGCTGAAGGTGACTAGGAATTCCAGCTGGTTATGTAAGACTAAAGGCGTTCAAAAATCCTTCAATATCCTGCATCTCAATCAATTCCTGTAAATAGAGGCTTTATGGAAGTGAGAATTCTGTCCTGATCAGACTTCAGAACAAAAACCAGTGCATGTATTTATCTCTTTTACTGCCAAAAATAAAAGAAGCAGCATTTATAAGATTTTCTTGAGTTTGTTTTTTAAATTTTACATTACCTTTTGTGTTTACCAGCCCTTGCAGATCATGAGTTAATGGTAGGTAGATGGAATTCTTCACCATTAGATCATATATTTCACTCTTTGTAAGTGCAAGATGGACTGTCTTTCCCAACACCCCTGATGGTTAAGAAAAAAGAATAAAGCAGTGACTGAGGTTCACATTCCTTCTGTCATTCTAAAGAGAAATATATCGTCCTTTGGTTTTAAAAATTGAAATCGTAGATGGAGAGAAATGCAATCTTGTTCAGTGTCATTCATCTGTAAGTCAGAATGTTCTCTGCAGAATAGGAGGAGTTTTGAAGACCAAGCCTACATGGTTTTCTCATTTCTACATAGTAATAAATCAAACAATATATTTATTTCCAACACATAAATGGTATAACTGGGCATGGTTACTCTGGTAAGTGCTAGAAATGAAGTGATAACCATTACTACAGACACTCAACTGCTATAGCACTTTATCTTAAATGAATAGAAGAACTCATAGTTTTCAGTGTTTTTTTACTGCCTTTCAATCATTGTGCAGATAATTTTGATATAATTTATCATTTTCAATTCTAGATTAGTGTCACACATAAATAAAATAAGCTCAAAAGTTTTAATGTTTTAGTTCTCAATGTTTTCATTGTTTCTGCTTCTATTCTTCTTGAAGTATTAAGTAATCTTGCCTAGCCTATTTCCATCTGAAGTCTGAACAGAGTAGTAAGAAAATATCATAATCTTTGCTATATTTCCTTTTATTTTTCTTGTGATAGGCTCAGATCACACAGTACAGTTTTGCTTTTGAGATTCCGCTTTTAAAGTTGTTTGAACAGTTTCCAATCATTACTACAGATCAAAAACTTGTTCTGGAGCTTCTACACTACTGGGTAACAAAAGACTAAATAATCTCAATCTCTGAACCACTTGGAAATATACAATCAAACTATGAGGAATGATGGCTGATATATCTCTAAGGTCTCCAATTAGGAATTTTAACAGTTGCTATCAAACTACAATAAAGTTAAGGAAGTCACAGTACGGAGAGAAATATAGAGTTTCTTGAGGTAGAAGAATAAGGATGGGAAATAAATCAGCTGTCCGTTTCTAACTATTACAGAATGTACTTAAGACAAAATGAAGCTTTACCCTGGCAAATCCTGCAAGGGATAAACATACAGTGTGGTGGCTAAGCTGATAATAATAATGCTTTAATTTGATTATCAAATTGTGATTAGGGAAGAAAAAAAAAAAAAAAAACAATGAACGATGACCAGGAAAAATCTTAGAACTTGTTAATTTTTAGGAAACAGCAGATTATTCATTTACTGTATCTGTTGTTTGTGTATCTTCACGTTCTTTAGAGATAATATAATAGAACACGTTATTTCTAGCTGCAATCTTTCAGAAACTGTTTCTCAAGCCTTTTAAAGTACATACAGCAATGTTCTACTTGCATAGTTAATGCTGTGTCAGTTCTTCTCTATTTCTTGATGAAAGCTTTTTATAAGCAATCATCAGCAGGTAGGCTACAGAGGAATGGAAGAGTGATTTTTATCTTCCATGACAACAGTGCTGTCTTTTGCTATTCTGGTAGCCAGAACTTTAAAAAGTTAAGCATCTACATTCCAATTTACTTGTGACTTCTAGCAATTAACTTGTAGGTAACTTATTAAAAATATTCTTACATCTATCTTCCAAGGATTTCAACAGTTGCCAAGCATCAAAATACTTATAAATGTATTGTCTTTGATATCTGCTGCCTTTTGCTTGCCATTTGTAAGCAGACTATATTTATGTACTAGTGTTTTAAAGTGCCAGTATAAACTCTAGACTGTATGATGCTTAATTACTGCAAAAATGAGAATTAATAGTCTGTCCCTGGAGACTTCCAAGGTGTGGCTTGGATCAGGCCCTGGACAACTTGATCTAGCTGTGGTGTCCTTGTTCATTCCGTGGGATTTGGACTAGATGGCCCTCAGAAGTCCCTTCCAACTTTAAGGATTCTGTGATTCCATGATTCTAATTAAAATAAACTGGAGTGCTATCAAAACTATGATAATAGCCTTCTACTTCAGAACTTCTAAGGCTCCAAGACTGGTTTTTCCAAGACAGTTAATAGTATTCTTGGTGCTTATTCCTAATAATGAGACTTTTGCTGCAGCCTGTACTGATTATAATACTTTATGAAGACTTAAAATAAATTAACACCTAAATTTCTGAGAAGCAATGTATAACATAGTGAACTTTGTGATTTCATGGCCTGGTGCACAAGTGCAGCCAAGAGGTTATTATAGAGAGTATCCTCGAAGGACAAGGTTGGCTCTCAAGAGATTCTACCTCTAGAATGGTAGAAGTTTTACCTTCATATGACTGTATTTAACCATTCTACGATTCTACAACTATAAACTATATATTAGGAACAAAAAAGGACTTATTTCTTTATATTTTAAAGGGCTCTTTTTAAAAGTTTTCCTCTGCCCCTTCCTTATAGGACTTCTTTATGGCTTTGAAACGTTTTAACAAACAAAATTTGTGTAAATATAAACGTCAAAATTGTTGTGAATGAAAGAAAATCACATACACCTCTGTTTAAAATCATGGAATCATCTATGTTGGAAAACACCCTCAAGACTGTCAACTCCAACCACCAACCTGGTTTATTGAGCCCTATTACTAAACCATGTTCCTTAGTGCCGCATCTACACATCTCACCAGTGATGGGTACTCCAATGCTTCCCTGGACAGCTTTTTCCAATAATTTACCTCCCTCTATATGGAGAAATTCTTTGTAATATCCTATCTAAACTGCTCCTGGTGCAACTGGATTTGAACTGTCATTTGAGAAGTCTTATCATTTGTTGTCTGAAAAAAAAAGAAACAACCTCTTCGCTGCAACCTGCTTTCAAGAGACTGACAGATGAAAAAGCATTTTGAATTGAAGCTTGTAGTAGGCGACTGCGAGACCCCCGCCCCACGGGATGCGATATAGAAACTCCAAATGCAGTCACTAGACAAAGGCTTTCTAATGAACACTGTTCCCTTTTGAAAAGATTCATTGTCTTTCTGGGCTGATATTTTGAAAAATCAGTATCTACTGCTTATGCTTTAGGTTTCTAGAGAAGTAATTGCTAATAAGAGATGGAGTAGATTACCTCACTACATGTAGACTTTCCATCTCAGCAAATACCAGTTACGTGGTTAATGTCAACTAAAATGTAGTTGAGGCCTATAGTTAATCCTCTGCCCTTCACTTAATCTTATTTATTAATTGAAAAACAACAACAACAAAAAACAACAAAAAAACGCTATTACACAATGAGATTAAAAGAGCTAATATTCAAAATAAAGAATGCAATTAAGCCTTGAGGCAGCCATGCATATAGCTCTACTGTGTGTCTAACAACATGGACCACACAAATGATCCACAGAATGGAACAAACATCTCCCCTACAAGGACAGGTGGAGAAGGCTGGAGCTGTTCAGTCTGCAGAAGAGAAGGCGAAGAGGTGACCTGACAGCGGCCTTTCAGTATCTTAGGGGCAGACTCTTTGTCAGGATCTGTGGTGGCAGAACAAGGGAGAATGGTTTCAGGCTTAAAGAGGGTAGATTTAGGTTGGATATAATGAAAAAGTCTTTTACAGTGAGGGTGTGGAGGCACTGGAACTGGTTACATAGTGCTGTGGTTCATGCACCGTCCCTGGAGACTTTCAAGGTGAGCCTGGATCAGACTCTGGCCAACTTGATCTAGCTGTGGTGCTCCTGTACATCGCAGAGGAGTTGGACTAGGTGGTCTTCAGAAGTCTCTTCCAACTCCAAGGATTCTATGATTCCATCCTATTATCTTACTGTTCTCATACTACCTTTACTTATCCAGTCTTGTGCTGTAATTAAGCAGTGCGCTTAAATCACATACTTGTCCCCTGTTGTTCCCTCAATGCCAGCAATGCCATGTCGTTTCTGCTGTTCTACTAGAGGAAGAATAACCATAAGTCTGTAAGAAAACTTTGTATAAACATCATGCATTCATGCAAGAGTTTTTTTTTCTCGGAAAACTGAAGAAACAAAAAAGACTCTACTTCTGTTAAGTACTCTTCATGAAAGAAGAATTTCCTTGACAGTGTTCCAGTTTAAAATAGGCCTATGCTATCTGGAATAAGCTAGGGCAAGGAAAAGAAGAGATACCACTGAATTACTTTTCAACTGCCTTATGCTCCAGCTCTCAGCATGTTCTGGCAAAGGCTCTTAATTTCCCGCTATGGGAGCAGAAAGAACCGAAGAGAGAGACACAAGAGAAGATCAGTGCCAGAGAACACCAGGAAAAAGACTGTTTATCTTTCGATTGTTTTTAGTAGAATTAGGGGTGGAACTGATGGGGAACTCCTTTCCTTCCACACAAAGGCAGACACCTTGTTGAAAACACTCCTGCATTCCTCTTCTCACATAAACAGACAAATGCTAGACAGGATCTCAGAGATGGCAAAATAGCCTTTAATTACATCAGCCTTTAGCATTCTGTCCCCTCCACGCCTACAGCAAAGTCAGAGAAAACATTCCCAGATTTGTGGTTCTGTCTCAAGCTGATTCAGTGACAACACTGGTAAAGAACACCTGAGTGTTACATGCTTGCTTCTGGCCCTTACATAAATAGGACACACCTGTATGAGGAGAAAGGCTCCTCTTTGCCTGTACTAAATGTAGCAGTACTTTTATGTTGGGAAGTATATGCTGGAAAGAAAAGAGGTATTACAAAGGCTCGAGAATGAACAGACAATTTTAAATACCTTTAAAAATTTCTACTGTAATTATTCTCCAAATTCAGCACTAATCAGTGCATCGGTTAAAGAAACAAATCAAAAACTGGGGTGAATGAGGCTTTCAGTTTTAACCATATTTAGCAGTGCATTGTGATTCCAGAATTAAAAGCAGTGACACATAGAAATTAAGATTTAAATCTGAAGTCAGAGTCACTAGGTCATGTTTGCGTGTCTATCGTAATCTTTTATTATAATCTATAGTCTGTATATTTTAGTTTGATTTATATAATTTTTTTTTTCTGGTTATGTAGTTAATTCTGTAGAATAGACAATTTGAGACTGAACTTCGTTGTAATGGTTTTACATTATTTACTAAACATATGGATATAAGAATTATTATGCTTAATAGGGCTTAGAACATGGAGTGTGAAAGTATCCTCCGACCAAGATGTTTGCAGTCAAAAAAGAAAAACAAAAAAATAGAAATATTTCCATTATTGGCAGGACTGGTATATTTACATAAATCTAAGTGTGTTAGAAACTAGAATTTGACAGTATTTTGGTTGTTTTTGCTTTTTCTAAACTTCTACAAAACTTAATTTTTCCATTATCTAACAATAAATTTAATTTTTCTTTTTAACAAAAAGATCCAATTTTTTTTTTTTTTTTAAATGAAGCCAAGAAAAATCACACTGTATGCTAAAAACAATTCTGATACCATTTTTATTTTTTTTTTCTTTTTCTTCAGAAATACTAGTCTCCAAAGCATTCATGACCTAGTATTTGACAGGAAATTGGCCTTTGCCTTCTGCCATGGCCTTGCCATGGAGTTATGCCTCTACCATCCAAACGGCATCTAACCTTGGCTGAACCAGGAGACTCTGAGAAAGGCTCTGTCACGGCTTGATGAAACTCCTGAAGAAGGATTTAGGTGCTGATAGAAAGCAGTGTTGGAAAGAGGAGAGAAAGAATATGTCAGGTGAGTGGCTAGGATTGATTTCCTGTAAACGGAAGAATCATAGAATCATAGAATCACTAAGGTTGGAAAAGACCTAAAAGATCACCCAGTCCAACCGTTCACCTATTCCCAAGCTCCCACTAAACCATGTCTCTCAATACAACATCCAGCCTTTCCTTGAACACCCCCAGGGTCGGTGACTCCACCACCTCCCTGGGCAGTCCATTCCAGTGCCTGACCACCCTTTCTGAAAAGTAATACTTCCTCATGTCCAGCCTGAATCTCCTCTGCCGTAGCTTGAAACCATTCCCCCTGGTCCTATCACTAATGACACGAGAGAAGAGGCCGACCCCCAGCTCACTACAACCTCCCTTCAGGAAGTTATAGAGAGCAGTGAGGTCTCCCCTGAGCCTCCTCTTCTCCAGGCTGAACATTCCCAGCTCCTTCAGCCTCTCCTCATATGGCCTGTGTTCCAGACCCCTCACCAGCTTTGTTGCCCTCCTTTGAACACGTCCCAGGGCCTCAATATCTTTCTTGCAGTGAGGGGCCCAAAACTGGACACAGTACTCCAGGTGCGGCCTCACTAGTGCTGAATATAGGGGAACAATCACTTCTCTGCTCCTGCTTGCAACACTGTTTCTGATGCAAGCCAGGATGCCATTGGCCTTCTTGGCCACCTGGGCACACTGTTGGCTCATGTTCAGCCGAGCATCAATCAATACCCCCAGGTCCATTTCCTCTACACAGTCCTCCAGCCACACCGCCCCAAGCCTGTAGCGTCGCCTGGGGTTGTTGTGGCCGAAGTGCAGGACCCGGCATTTGGCCTTGTTGAAACTCATCCCATTGGCTCCAGCCCAGCTCTCCAGCCTGTCCAGATCCCTCTGCAGGGCCTCGCTACCCCCAGGCAGATCCACACTTCCAGCCAATTTGGTGTCATCTGCGAATTTACTGAGGGTGCACTCGATGCCCTCATCCAGGTCATCAATGAAGATATTGAAGAGGACAGGCCCCAGCACCGACCCCTGGGGAACACCACTCACGACCAGTCGCCAGCTGGATTTGACTCCATTCACCACCACTCTCTGTGCCCAGCCCTCCAGCCAGCTCCTTACCCAGCCAAGAGTGTACCCAGCCAAGCCTCTGGCTGCCAGCTTCTGCAGGAGAATGCTGTGGGAGACAGTGTCAAAGGCTTTGCTGAAGTCTAGGTAGACCACATCAACAGCCTTTCCTTCATCCACCAGATGGGTCACTAGATCATAGAAGGAGATCAGGTTGGTCAAACAGGACCTGCCCTTCACAAACCCATGCTGGCTAGGCCTGATCCCCCAGTCACCCTGCACATGCCGCATGATCTCCCTCAAGACAATCTGCTCCATAACCTTCCCTGGCACCGAGGTCAGGCTGACAGGCCTGTAGTTCCCCGGATCCTCCTTACGACCTTTCTTGTTAATGGGAGTCACGTTGGCAAGCCTCCAGTCTTCTGGGACCTCACCAGTCAACAAGGAGCGCTGACAGATGATGGAAAGCGGCTCGGCTATCACCTCCGCCAGTTCCCTCAGCACTCTCGGGTGGATCTCATCTGGCCCCATCGACTTGCGACAGTCCAGTTGGAGCAGTAGGTCTCTGACTGTTTCTTTCAGAATCACAGGGGGGTTGGTGTGCTCCCCAGCCGAGATTACCAGGTCAGAGAGAGGGGTATCCTGAGGATAACTGGTCTGACTTTTAAAGACAGACGTAAAGAAGGCATTCAGAACCTCCGCCTTTTCCAGATGAGGCCAGGACTCCATACTGTTTTTTCATTCCATTCTCAGTTCTGTTATACAAAACAAGGATTGTATCAGCCAAAGCCTGCCTAAGTGCACAACTGATTGTCACCAAACATGTTCACTGGATGAATCAAGGTTTTAGTTAAGAAACAGCCCATTAAAGAGGAAAGCAGTTTGCATTGTTGCATGCAGTGGATTCAGACTGCGGAATGAAAAGTCCTGCTTTTCTTTGTAATTTGTGTGTAATTACTTTGCAGACAATGCTATTTTAATGGAGGTTACTTTGAGCTGTTTTTATGTAATCGCCAAGTTTTGAAAACCTTCACCTGACAAAACAAGAATCCATCATGTAGAACATGAGTTACGGCATCATGGTCTTCAGCGCATTAGATTCACTGTCCAGTCCTACTCTAGAACAGCTTCTAAGCTGCATATGGACTGCTGTTTAACAGGGCTGCAATAATATCTTTTGCTAAAATCTTTAATGTTATTTAGAGGTGATAGAGAAATGCAAGCACAAGGAACAGATATCTCGAGTTCCTTTTGTGCATGGATCCTACTGCTTTATGGTCTACTACATCCTGTTTCATTTTGCTTTTAACCTAAATCTAAACCTCCTCATCTTGCATCAGCTTCAGTTCCTGACTCCAGAAGTGAGGTTTGCACCAGAACTTGAATATGCTCAATACTGAGATATTAAGATCTGAGAAGTCAGCTAGCTACTTAGTCAGGTATGTCTAACTTGTCTTCTTTAAGAAGCCTACACTGAACGTCTACTGATTGTGGCTCTTCCTGAAGGTTTATAGATTGTTCCTGCTGGAAAGTCTTTTCAAGGAAACAAGGAGAAAAAGAGAAAATAAGTTAATTGGTTAATGCTTGCTAAAACTAATAGACTCCTTCTCTATACCTACATGACTAGAGCTCCTCAGCATACAGGGTAGATGGGAGGGAAGTACTTCCTATTTTCTTTTTTCTCGGAAATCAGATTTTCCCTAGAAATAAATCTGAATGGATGTCAGCTTCAACAGTAAGGGTAACTACAAAAGTCTTGTAGTAGAGATTACAGGGGAGTTTCAGTTTTAAGTTAAGTGTTAAAAGTTTTAAGTTTATATAGAGGATCAAACTATATTAAAAACAGGAATAAATCACTGTTGGTATGATTTTTTTTTTTCTGAAAAATATATATTTTTGCCCAACAAGAACCTTTTGAATAATGTTGTAGTGTGTGCACATGTGCATTTGTTTGTGGTCTGATAATGAACTTTTGCCTCTGCTAGCAGTGTGGTCTGAGTGTATGTTTCCCTCTGCTTTGGCTTACTGTCTGCTGTGTAAACAAATACACTTTCACTCTTTTAAACAAAATTATTCTGAGAACTGTTTTACATTCTCACCTTCCTGGCTGAACTGTCTTTTGGAGCCATGGATGCAGCCTCCTGCTATTTGTGAGTACTTGAAATAGAAACAGAGAGTGGACCAGGATGCAGGGAGGGACAGCTGCTCCCTGGACTCTCCAGGGCCTGACAGTCAAGACCAGAGCAGGGTGGCTGGGTACTGAGATGGCCCCAGCACTGGGCACCTTCATGAGAACAGAAACAGGGATGGGCCAATACCAGCAATTTACAGGTTTCTGTTTTCTTCTTCCCAATAGCTGAGTTTTTTGTTTTCTTCTGTTTATCAGGACACCAAAGCTATGCTTTAACTCACACACACACACACACACACACACACACACACACACACACACACAAAAAAAAAAAAAAAAAATTAAATCTTTATTTAGATCTTTTAACTCTAAATTGCAAATACACTGTTATTTCCTAGTTTCTTTTTTCTCTTTTTCACTCTCTAACTGAATATCCAGCACAATTATCAACAGAGCACAGTATAATGGGTGAGTAGAAGACTGGGGCACTGATTTCTCAGCTAATCCACAGAGGTGTGAAGGAAGCACAGAATGCCCATCTCCTGCTCCCTCCTGCATGTGCGTTCCAATTCTACATGGATACTGGAGTTTCTCACCTGGCAATTCCTCTCATGCCCAGATCCAAGTGGAAAATGTGCCCATGGGGGGCTGTCAGGGGTACAAGCAGGCAGAATACATGGTTATCTTCAAGGGGACATCCCCCAGTGGAGGGCTGCAGCACTGGATAGAAACTGTCCGACATGAGAATTGAGGATAAATGGATGAGTCTGTGCACCAGCGAGTACATAATTGGGCACTTTTTTGGAAGGTCCTTCACTGGGCATGGGATGCTTGCATTTAAAAGCCATTCAAAATCCTCCTCATCCTCCTTTTGCTTCCACTTCTGTTGCACCTCCTGCTGCTCTCCTTACTTCTGGAACTCTCCATGTTACTGATGTTTTTAACCTTCTCAGCTTTTCATGGAGCTTCCACATCACCCTAGGAATTAAGGACAGAAACACAAACAGCAGTCCAAATCTGAAATGCAGTGAAGAGTAGGGCTTGAGTGCCCATGCTACTCTGCTCCACGTTCCTTTGCTCCCCCTCCTGCAGCAGCTATGTCCTCTCCTCTTGTTGATACACCTCATGCTGCTGCATGCGGTTGAGCATGGTCACATCCAGTTCATAACCCACACTTGGCACACTGCACCAACAAGGTGAAAACAAATGTCAAATTTATTGTCTGGAACAGATGGGAGAGAGGGGGTCAGTGGGGCTGGGTGGGAGCTTGCATGCAGCTGTGGGAGCCAGGCCAGGAACAACCCCTGGGGTCAGGTAGGAGTAGGGGAAAGGAAGCTGGGCAGCATCAGGGGCTGAGACCAGCGCTGGCACTGCTTTGAGGGCTGCTCACAGGGTTCTCTGAGGAATCGGCCATCACAGCAGGCTCCAAAACCCCTCGTGGGCTGGTGTTGGTGCCTGGCCCAGCCCAGCCATCCTGCTGCTGCTGCAGTCACCAGTGGCCTGGATTTATCTGTTACTTGGTTGTTTCCATTGCTGAAGGCTAGTAATCACTCACCTTTCTGATTGCATCCAAACTCGTACTTCTCTGTTGCTTCCAAACTTCAATGTTGAAATTACCCTTCTTGTTATGATATCATCATTTTGGATTTTGATTAACGTGCTGTAGTGAATCACAAATGTAACTGTCAAAGGTATGGATCCCAGACTTGTTTACTTGGTACAGCTGTAATTCTCAGGGTTTGGTAATGACTTTAACTTCCGTGAAATACTAGCCCTGAGCAACAGTACAGTTTTTACTTTGCCTTGACTTGGAGATCATCTGTTCCTATGCATTCTTCATGTCTTAGCTATGCTTAAACAATTCAGCACACTATTGCCTGCTTAGGAATCTCCAGCTAGTACAGAGTCACACAACAAAGGTGTTTCTTCAGCATATAAATTACAAAGAAACACATAAAAGGCCTCCTCTTTTGTACAGACTATTTCAAGAGGAAATCAGTGCCTTGGCCTTCATCTTTCAGATAACGATGGTTTCATATCTTATTCTCAATATATCCAAAAGAGATTTTGAAAACTGTGGGTAACAACTTTGTTTCTCTGGGGGAAAAAAGGGAAAGAGGGTATTTTTTCTTTTTCTTTCCCTGTATGCAGCTTTTCCATCAGACTAAACATTCTTAGAAGATAATTTGAGACTAGAAATGAAGTCACCAACATACAGTATTTAACTGCTGCTTTCTCATCCAGGCATAATGCCTGATTTTTTGTCTATTGTAATCAAAGCAGCATTGCTAGCCATGAAAACAACAAACAAAAACCATCTACAAAACCATGTAGAAGCAAGACATTCCAGTTCATGCTGTGTAAGGGTGTACATGTAACATGTAATGGTGGTGCTTAATGGTAATACCGATTTATCTAAAATAAAATAGAGTTCTGTCTGACAAATTCCAAGACAAAATTTCTATCTTGATTTTTATCTTGTTGTTGACGAAAGAACCATTTTGTTACATACAAAACGAAAGTCATATGACAGTACAAAATGTTCTTAATTAGGAAAGCGGTCTCCAAAACTCATAAAGGATGATGACTGCATTAAGCCCTGGGATGATTTTAGTTATGATTTTAGTTTTGTTTGTCAGAATGAGACATTTACTTTTTTCATTATTTGGGCCACATTAGCTTGTGCTCTAAACTCAGGCAAGTAATTACTTTTCTTTAGGCACTTAGGGGAAAGGCTAGTAAGGCTTGCTGCCAGCTGCTTCGCCCTGTTTTCCTAAAGCTGCCCAGAATAAATCCATCTAATATACAAGGTCACACACTGAGTTCTGACTAAAAATCTGCAATGAGAAACTTCTAGCTTACTTTTAGGTCTAGAGAATATAATTATTTTGTGGGGATGGGCACTCTTCTGAAATAGTATCTCTGCCTGGAAAAGTCTTGAGTATTTTTGTTAAGTGCTCTGCTGAATGAAGGCAGGGAAGGAGAGAGAAACATTGCTTGACTTATGCCCATAAACAAGCGCTGGGAGTCTGTGCAATACGTTTGATTGTGCTCAAATAGACACATAGATATGCCTCAAGTTATGTTTTCAAAGATCAGAATCAGATTTCTAACTGAATTAATACACTGGCATTTAGTCGTTTACTGTATCTGTAGTGAGAAAAGAAAATATCTGACTCACTCGTTACAGGAAAGCACAAGTATACCACACATTCAAAACAATGTAGAAAAAACGAACTATATGCCAGATGCATGCCAAGAAAAATAATATAGGATCTGTATGCACATAAGCAAAATGCAGGCACCAAAACAGAAGTGTGTTGCTGTAAAATTCTATGTCTCGATGCTTGAAACGGAATTAGGAATTACAGTTTGACAAATGATTGTTGCCTGTGCTGTGGCATACCAACCTAGGGTTGGTACAACCCTACAACCTACAGAGGGTTGTTGTCCATTGGGAAAGGATGAGTACATAATCATGTGCTGCTGTTGTTTGTGTGTTTTTTATAATAAAGTAAATAAACAACAGATTACACAAATACTGCATTTACAATGCCTTCATCTGAGATAAATTCCAAATACAGATGTCAAAGGCAGGATAGCATACTGTATTAGTAGCACAGAGGTACAATTTAAGGAATTATTGCTTACAAATCATATCGACTAATACATTTTTATTACTTCCTTTTCAGCAATACATGTTTCACAAGTAGGAAGCATGTCAGACAGATACATGGAAAATCATTCTGGGAGCCATAATGTGTATGACATGTGCAGACTCTTAAGGGATGTAATCTTAGCCTTCAACAGTGTTAATTTACTTCTAGGACAATGCATTACATTTAAAACTTCAGATGATTTCTTACTCTTAAATTATGAGACTTATTGATGAGAATTGTTATTACAGAACTCTACTGCATCCCTGTTGTTTCATGATCAAAACATGATGAAGGAAAAAAAGAATTCCATATAATAATCTCAAGCTCAATTATATTCTGAACTGAGACGGAAAATAGTGAAACCTATGGCATCCAAATTCAGAGAAAGAAATGTGAAACTGCACATGCTCTTTCATGCTGAAATATGAAAACTGTCCTTACTGCTCTAAGAGTTCTCTGATACAGGATATATTCTTCCATGAACATTTCAAGATAAGAATTATTTGTGTTCAAACCTCTGTCACTTCTGCTGTCTCTAGCAGATGCACATGTTGGTTTTAGTTACTATCTGACCACGCTGTTTTGATTTCATGGTCCAATCAAACAAAGAACAGTGTTTACAGCTTACCTTCTTTTAAGATCTTTGGCTTAAATCATTTTCCTTTTTTCTCAGTTTGCTTATGTCCATGCTCACTTTTTCTGCAAGGCAAATAGAATTTATGAAATAACTCAGCAAATTCATAAATACAGCTGCATGCAAAATAATAAAAAAAAAAAATTAAAAAACAAAAACCTTTTTCAGTGGAAAATGCTGATTCTAGTGGTATACTTCCATGAATACAGTAAAATAATAATCAAGTTTTGCTTTGATATTCTAAGAAATGTCACTCCTTTTAATTGCCATATCATAGCACACCTTAATTAATTGATGTAATCTTCAATCATCCCACATGTCAGCATGTAGAATAAAAGTCTTCTTAAATTCTTGTTATTGCTGGACAATATAAAGTCTTAGATGTACGGGGGATCTCAAAGTACATTCTCCATGCTCATATGCACTGACATAAAAAAAGCAATGATGTGTAGCAAAAGAACTGTGTTTTGCTGTGGTTGTCCCTTGCAGAGTTAAAGAGGTCTTTTGCTTAAAATATTTTTTTACTGAGGATGACTGCACTCACATATGCTTGTTACATGCCCAGTTGCAAAGCTTTGCTTATGGAACAAGTAGTACCCAAACTGACATAAGCTGGCCAATGTTAGCAAACTCAACCTAGTCTTCACAGTAAGATCAGCTTGCATTGTATTTGTAAGGTTGGCTCTCATGTTTACAAAGGCTAGAAAGCTTCATGTTGAATGAATGACCACAATGTAGTAAACGTACATAGCTAAATTTCTATTTAACCTAGAAAGCCAGAAGATCATTTCAATGTAATAAGGCCTCCAGAAGTTTCTGTGTGAACTTGCAGCTTCATACTAATAGAACTCTTCTGAACATGCCCTGTCTAAGGCTGGCTGATAACCTGATAGTCCAGTGAGCATTTCCATTTCCAAAGAAAATATGTCAGTGCTTTTGTTTTGATACTTTTGTTTGTTCTATTCAATATTTATCTTACATTTTAGTGGGTAAAAAAAAAAAGTACTACATTTTCACTATGTAAAATGACCGGCAGATACGGAAGAAAAATATATTACAGCAGCTAAGTATGCAAAAAAAAAATGGTTGAAATATGCAAAAAATAGTTAGAACTCACCTGCACTTCATAAATTTCATAAATCCATACTGGAAAAGGAGAAATACATTCTACTGGCAGACCAGAAATCCACATTTGTCTTTTTGGGGAAACCAATTGCAGCTGTTGTATCTTTTGGTGACAAATTCTGGCTTCTTCCGAACTAGCCCTCAAGTTTTTTTTATGTACAACTCAGATGCTTCTCTGCAATTATGTATTCTTGGTAGGATTTACGATGCTTATGATTCAAAATTCTAAATGTCTAAAATTTTGTTTTATCAAATAGTTTTAATTGTAAGAATGTCAGTACTGTTTGGACTAATGGTAATAGGAGTTCACTATGAGAAGGAAGGCAGTGATACATTACTTGGTGTTTTGTAAATTAACACTGACCTAGCGTGCAACAGAATGCATGAGACCCTGATTAAAGTAAAAAAAAACAGTTATTACTTGATGAACCTTCTTCAGAATTAAATCTTAGTTTCAAAACCACTCTATTCTCACAGTCCACACAGGCATCCTTTTGGCAATTGAAGCGATCAGTGATTTTCACTCTAATATCTAATAGATAATGGGTTAGACACTAAAAGAATCCTATCCTGAACTCTCTGAAAAACGAACAGTGTTAGGAAGGAGCTGCAGACATAAACTTTTATCAAAGTATCTGTACATGATCCCTGTACAGATTAGGGCATTGTCCTCTACTCTCTCATACTTCAAGGTAAATACTTAAAAAATCCAGAATAGAAAAGCAGTTTTGGATGTTTCTAAATGGAAAGCTTTGGTCAGTGATGCATTGTCATTCCTGTCTCTGACTGAGTCACAGTTCTAATAAAAGGTATGTAACAGTTCCAAATATTTTCTCATTAATTCTCAAAATCTTAAACTTTGGACATGAGGTAACGGCCTTAAGTTGCACCAAGGGAGGTTTGAGTTGGATACTAGGAAAAATTTCTTCTCGGAAGGAGTAGTAATGAATTGGACCCCAGGGAGGTGATGGAGTTACAGATGTGGTTTAGTGGGTATGGTGGTAATGGGTTGACGGTTGGATTATCCTTTTTCAATCTTCATGATTCTGTGATTCCATGATTAAGCTAATTATAATGTCAATTATAATTAATATAGTTCAGATTTTGTGGGAAGAAATGTGTACAGTTAGGCTGGAGGCTCAAAACTGACTTTTTAGAAGCCTAGCTGGTTTATTTCTTCTGATGTTTTGTAGCAGCAATAGTTCAATCTTCTTCCTTGCTGTCCTTTAGGTGGGAATGAAATATGGTTTGGTTTCCTGACACAAACCTTCTATCATGCAGGAAGTTACTGAATTTCACAGCTCTGAGCAGGAGATGGGATTAGGTGGAATTTCTACCTGAATTGTGCTATGATTTTACAGTCCGCTGGCAACTGTGCTGTCCCCCCTCTCAGACTCTGCTGAACTTTTCTTCCTCCATTCATGTTGAATTTCATGTGGCAGTGTTCCTTTATTTCAAAGCATGAACAACAGTCAAACTCTTAAGAGCCCTGACCAAAGGAGGATCATCAGTCCCTTCAGGAGTCACTCATCCCCACACAGTAGGATGGATATCAGTCAGCCAAGGAAAGTCCCATTCCTCTTCCTTCAGTCTTGCCCACAACTACTGCTGCCTGTGCTGGGCTGTACTCTGAAAAACAGTGTAGCTATCAGCACAGTTTGCATTTAGAAGACTGGTTCGAATGCCAATTAAAACTCACCAAACCCTGCAGATCCTGCAGTTCTGTCTTTTTATTAGGAGCTTTCTACCATTGCCACTAGTGCAGAGGATCCGTTGTTAAACATGTATGTGGCAAAGAATGGCTTGTTTAGACACTCCTTAAAAAACATCTGTCCTGTCTGTAAGTCAACGAGTGCCAGAAAGGAGGCTGAGACTGGGAACTGACAGGCAGGAATTTCGGTGGAGGTGAGCTTTAGTGAGCAGGTTGGCTGCACTCCATTGATGTGTCTTACTAAGCCTACACATTTCCATTGAAAAAAAAGCAAGTAACTCTGCTTTCAGTGACACTGGTTTACCAAAAATCTCAGTGCTGTGGGACAAATGCGTGCGCTGTATGTCTAAGCATACAGACCTTCTAATATGTGATATGGGTGCATCTCACAGTACAGCACCCTGGAAGAGACTGTAACACGTACTCATGTGGTATGTTTTGTGTGCTAGAGATTCAGAACCAGAACCACAGTTTGTGTCTTCAGCCATGAAAAGCACCCCATCTTCAGTCTACTTAGCAAGTGTTTCCAGCTACATGAGCTAGAGGGTATGATAAATGAATTTTTCTCACGGCTGAATGGCATGCTTTATACGAATTGACACTGTTATATCATGTTTTGGTCCTTGCAGAACGCAAAGAGAAATCTGAAAGCCTGCATCTCTTCCTGCATGCACAAGCACGCTCTGCTGATGCTGTTGGGCTCTATGAAGGTGAGAGCATTGGACAATTCTTGGTACAGCATTGCCACCATGCCACTACCCGTGCAGAGCTCCTGAGGCAGCTGTGGAGAGTCATCCTAGCAAGGTGTGCTGGCACGCTCTGCTGCTGAAAAGGGAGGTCCTGCATGCTCAACATGGGCACATTTCCTTCTATTTGTTCTATTTGTTCACAGATCATTATTTGTTATGCTTAAATTGTTTATGATCATTTTAACTGTGGTTTATTTCTGTTTTAAAGGCAGAACATAGAATGTGTTCGTTTTTGTTGTCTATCTCCAGGTAAACTCTTAAGAGGATAAAACTCCTCAGGCATCCCATCCTAGTTGAAGGGTTGGGACTTGAGGTAATAATGATGGGTCCCAGCTGGGGAAGTTGCTTGTAAGAATTATATTCAAAGTGGGTTCCTGCTTAAAGGAAATGGTACATGCAATGATTACATAAATAAGAAGGACTATCAGGGATCCTGAGCAAGCAGATTCACCCAGATAACCAGATAGATACTCTTAAAGGCCATCGGCTGAAGGAAAAGTTCTCAGTGTGATTTTGCATCTGCCTCCCTTTCTCAGAAAAATGCAGTAGGGTTTATAAACAAATTTATCAGAGTACACATGATACACTGCAGTGCTTTTATAGTAAAATAAAGTGAATGCTATATTGTGAAAAAAAAAAACAAAAAAATCAGTATTCCTTTTAGTGAGACTATATCATCCGTATTTTTCCTTTTAAAAATGTAGCAATAAATACACATATTCACCTAGCCATAACTTTGTTCTAAATAAAATGATCCAAAAGTGAAAGCACAGGTGGTCAACCTTTTTTCCTTCTGATAGAAACAAGCAGCTACCTTTATTTATTTGTAGGTGGAACTTTTGAGTATATTTCTCTTTAGACCTAATTATTTATTGAATGTATTTAAAGCAGGGAAAACAAGAAGCATACACAAATCTTTTTTGAAACTGCTTACTCTTGAAGGGCATAGACTTTTTTTTAATTGCTCATCAATGCTTTCCTTCTTGTATATAGAAACATTTTGAGAATGTAGTCTGTGGCTCAGTAAGATTTCCCATGTTTACTGACTTGCTGATTATTAAGAAGTATTTCACCCAGTTCAGTTCTGATACCATGAAAGGAGACATTTTGGAACAGGCAGAGTAAACAAAATCTTTGAAAGTGTGCTTTTTCAAAACCAGCATCCTGTTCTTTGAAGGAGAAATACAGTGATTTGTGGAAAAGACAGAAAAAGCTCCTCCAGTGAAACACAGAATAGCAGGTTCTGTGCCATTATTTTTTTACAAACCAGAAGGCTATTACATGCTGGTGATAACATAGCTCTAATGATCTTCTGTAAGCTGTCTGGGTGGCTGGAAAACACTGAGGACAGTGTGATCACCATGCACCAATCTTAACTTTAATATCGTGGACCTCTTTTGGATCCCCAGGGAGTTAGCCATTCAAAATTTCACCTTCCCTTTGCTGGTTACCAGGGAGCCATCATCTTGCCCCCTGTCATAAACCAGCTGAAGAAAATCTCTGCGTGGGTTCCTTTAGTGTTCTCTTTTAGTGAGAAACAAACAGAAAAAACATAGCATTTTATTAAAGTTTAAAAAAAAAACTCTTAGACTTCATTCACAAAGATTATAGAACCATAGAATCATAGATGACCACAATGATCACCTAGTTTCAACCCCCCTGCTATGAGCAGGGTCACCAATCACAAGACCAGGCTGCCCAGAGCCACAGGACTGGCCTTGAATGCCTCCCGGGATGGGGCATCCACAACCACCTTGGGCAACCTGTTTCAGTGTGTCACCACCCTCCGTGTGAAAAAGTTCCTCCTAATATCTAACCTAAACTTCTCCTGTCTCAGTTTAAAATGATTCTCCCTTGTCCTCTCACTATCTACCCTCAAAAACAGCCGTTCCCCTTCTTGTTTATGTTCCCTTCAAGTATTAGAAGGCTGCAATGAGGTCTTCCTGGAGCCTTCTCTTCTGCAAGCTGAACTATCCCAGTTCCCTCAACCTTTCTTCACTGGAGAGGTGCTCCAACCCTCTGATCATCTTAGTGGCCTTCCTCTGCACCACCCCAGGCCTGGACGCAGTACTTCAGATGGGGCCTCACAAGAGGCAGGTAACGAGTGGCATCCCCCAGGGTCTGTCTCAGGTCCGGTGCTCTTTAACATCTTTATCAAAGACATCGATGACGGAATTGAGTGCATCCTCAGCAAGTTTGCTGACACCAAACTGAGTGGTGTGGTTGACACAGTGGAAGGAAGGGATGGCATTCAGACAGACCTTGAGAGGCTGGAAAGGTGGGCCCGGGTGAAACTAATGAGGTTCAACACAGCAAAGTGCAAGGTTTTGCACTTGGGCCAGAGGAATCCCAGGCATCCATACAGACTGGAAGGAGCGGTCCTTGAGAGCAGCCCTGCAGAGAAGGACCTGGGGGTCTTGATGGATGAAAAGCTTAACATGAGCCTCCAGTACAAGAAAGACAGCTCTTGGAGAGGGTCCAGAGGAGAGCCACAAAGATGATCGCAGGACTGGAGCATCTCCCCTATGAAGACAGGCTGAGGGAGCTGGGCTTGTCCAGCCTGGAGAAAAGAAGGCTGCAGGGTGACCTCATTGCAGCCTTTCAGTACCTAAAGGGAGCCTACAGACAGGAGGGGAATCAACTCTTTGGAAGGGTTGATAACTGCAGGACAAGGGGAAATGGTTTTAAGTTGAGAGAGGGAAGATTGAGATTGGATGTCAGGGGAAAATTCTTTACAAAGAGAGTGGTGAGGTGCTGGAACAGGCTGCCCAGAGAGGTTGTGGATGCCCCGTCCTGACTTCCCTTCCTTCCAATGCATCAACTGACTGCTCAGCTTGGTGTAATCTGCGAACTTGCTGAGCATGCACTCAATGCCATCATCTTTATCACTGATGAAGATCTGAAGAGCACCAGTCCCAAGATCAACTCCTGAGGGACACCACTTGTGACCAGCCTTCACCCTGACACAGACCCATTAATCACAACCCTTTGGCTGCGTTGAGCAAGCCAATTCATAATCCATTGAACAGTTCATCCTTCAAATCCACACCATTCCAATTTAGAGAGAAGGATGTGGTGAGGGACCATGTCAAAGGCCTTGCACAAGTCCACAGAGATGACATCCACCACACTTCCCCCATCCACCAAAGTTGTCACTCCATCATAGAAAGCCACCAAGTTGGTCAGGCAAGATCTGCTCTTGGTGAAGCCATGCTGATCTCCACGCATGGCACAGAGATCCCTCCATGCCAGTGACATCCTGAGACTATAAACAGTTCTGCCAGGCATTTTTGGTTCAAATTAAAATGTTAGTAGCACAAACATTAGAAGCAAACAAGCACAATTTGTAGTGAAGTCACATTTTGAAGTTGTTGTTCAGTATTTATCCACTGAAAATTAGACGTTCAAAAAAACTTCAGAATTTGCACCAGTGTGTTTTTATATATAAGAGATAAAACAAGATGCTCTATTTCTTATATGCTTTATCCATAGTGCTAACAACACAGTTGCTTACAGTTAATGGTGTATTTCATGTGGAAAATTTTGCAATGAAATATTTGTTTGTTTTTTTTCCTGATAATATTTAAAAAAAGTGTTCAGACCTTGAAAAAGATTAAATCATCTTCAAGTTTTTACCTGTGCCTGCTTTTGTGTTTATGAATAGATTACTGTTCTCAAAGTAACTGGTCATGCATAACAAATTCAACATACACATGAATTTGTGTAGGATCCTGATCTTAAATAAGCTTTAACAATGTATTGTGGTATGGCAGTGTTCTTGGATGGAGTTTAAGCACATTTCTTGTGAGGTGTTGAGAATTCTCTACTTGGTTATTATCCCATGAGTGTTTTGTCATTATAAATAAGACAGCTTGTAATGCATACAATCTTCTAATTAAAATCACTGAAAAGGAAGTGAAGTACACTAAAATATAAAAGTGTTTAAAGTCATAAAGTATTCAATACCATATTTCAAAAATTTCCCATTGTACATTTCAGATTGTAACTACTGCAAATCTTCATTCAAAAGTTCCAATATTTTCAATCAAATTCCTCTTTTGGGAAATTAGAAGGCGTGTCCCATTAAATTCAGGTGAATTTTGCTATTGAATTGTTGAATTCTCAAATTTGTACCTAATTTTTCTAAATGTTCAAGGCTAGCATTTTAAACATTATATTCCTACCACCTGAGATAACAAAAACAGAAGCATTGGAAAGGAAAGGATGAAAATCACTTCTTAGGAATAGCATACAATGAGACTTACTTGCCCATATTTGCATTCTCTATCAGAACATAGTGTTACTTAACTAGGCTGGAAAGTTTTGGAAGACTACACAATAAGATTTTATTTTTTTTGTGATTACATAATAATCACAAATTATCACAAATAATAATAAAAAAGACATGACCCCCCTATGAGGGGGTTGACTGGCCTTAATTTAGCTGCGAACACTTTCCAACTACATTTTGTAATGCATCAAAATGCAGCTTATGTAGTGGAGGCCTAGTGCCTCTTTCTCTTCCAGCACATTCAGCTTCCATTGATTTCAGCATGGAACGAGGGGTGACAGCTTTTCCAGTAAAGGAAATTGTAAACATCACTTATTTTTCTGTTTGCTCAGTTCTCTGTGATAGGTTAACAACAGGGCTTCCAAATGCAAGAAAAGAAGAAAGTGTTCAGGGGCAAATATTGTCAGGCAAATTCTGCCTGCCCGGCTCTTTCAAACCTTCCGTGTGCCAAATTCTGCTTTTGATGTAATTGTGATTATAGTATTGTTTTCAATTTACGTGGGTATATTAGAGACAAGAATTTGTCCCACTGAGATTACTTTGTAGGCTGATAGAGCAGCCCATTGAGATTAGTAAAGATAGCAGAACTTGGCTCACAAGGGAAAAACCCTCAAGATTTATAGTCTAACTGAGAAAAGTGAGAGTGCATAGAATGCATAATTACACTATATATATTTTTTAAAAAAGGATGTTAAGCATCTTTCTTTTCTGTGTTTCTGCATTTTATACATAAAATTCAATAAAAATGCTGTGTTAAATACATAGTAAAATGAATGTCACTAAAAAATGACTGTGTCCTAAAGCACCCCACCCCCAAATACCATTCATCGCCATGGTGAGAGTGTATCTATCTGCTGTTTAGACTGTCTCTCTCAGCTCCCAGAGCAAAACACATTCCATGGGAAGCTGAATGATGGAATTTCAGTTACAGCATAATTTTTCAGCTGTTTAAAAACAGGCATATCATAGTATATGTTTTGCAGCTGTTGTGAAAGAGTAGAATTAACAGATGACTGATAATATCCCCCTAAGTCTGATCCTGAAAAGTGTTAAGTGTCCTGAATTTCTGCATTTTTGTTGAGGCCAGTGGGAGTCTAATGGTGCTGAGCATTTTGTGGTCAGAACAAGAGATCTTTCAGCACCTCTCAGACTAGGTCCAACAGCCAATAACGTCAAACTGATCCTACTGTCTTTAAATTAAGTCCAAGATGCATCAGAAAGAAACACGGTGCCAGGGAGACTTTCTGTGTGTTCGATGATTTGTGTGTATTTCTCTAGCACTAACTTTGAGGGTGTCTTGGATCAACAGCAAGATGGAGAATAGAAAAGGCGTATTTTCTGCAATCCTGTAGAAAATAATTATCTGTATCAATTGCCATTACAATGGTTACAAATGTCAAAAGTATCTTATTTGCAAAATATTTAAGCTATCTCTTCAAAAGAAATGAGGATTATCATCCTTACATCACTTCTTTAGAGCCAAAAAATATTGGAAAAAAATAAACCTGATACTTTTCATCTGTCTAATAGATGGAATTTTTCCCTTCTTTAGGTGCCCCGAAGGAGCAACATCACAGCCAGATACATTTTCTGAGAACTGTAACTTCTTTACTGAGAACTGCAGGACTGTAAGTTTACTTCCACACAGAGCCAGCATGTCATCACTCTTCAACAGGAATCTTCCATTAGACTGACACAAGCTTCTTTTCACTTGTCAGTCACATCTTATCTCAGAGCTTACCAGGTCCCTCATTCTTTGTGTCTCACATAATCTCCTTGCTCCAGTAGTTTTTTTGTTTGTTTTTAATTTGAATGTAAACATGCCATTGCTTTATTTAATGATTAAACTCTTTCCCATCTCACTTC
This sequence comes from Lagopus leucura, assembly GCF_019238085.1. Classification (NCBI taxonomy): domain Eukaryota; kingdom Metazoa; phylum Chordata; class Aves; order Galliformes; family Phasianidae; genus Lagopus; species Lagopus leucura. The sequence goes on from NW_024962272.1 coordinate 5,262,408, forward strand.
AAGAACACTGTCTTGATTTGATTTGATACAGTGTTAAACGAAAACTGTTTTCATACTGCCTAACTTCTTCTTATAGAACTTTATTTCTTCGAATGCCAAACTCCTTTAGAAGGTTTTTAGTGGGCTGTTAATAGAAAAGTGTGTCATTTTACACCACCTTGAATTGATATTTAACATCAGTTGGGGAAAACTGAGGGACTTTGTAAAATGTTTTCACGATACAAGAACATTATCATGCATTTAAAACAAAACAAAACAAATTTATTGAAGAAGATGAATCTTCAAATAAATTTTGAGCCTACTTCCACAAATATAATTTCCTGAGTGATCTTTGGTTCCAGTAAAATTGCCAATATGAAGGATACCTGCTGTCAACAAAGCTTGTCGAATCACAGAATGGCCAGAGTTGGAAGGGACCTCAAGGATCATGAATCTCCAACCCCCCTGCCACATGCAGAGCCACCAACCTCCACGTTTAATGCTAAACTATGCTGCCCAGGGCCCCATCCAACCTGGCCTTGAACACCTCCAAGGACGGGGCATCCACAACCTCTCTGGGCAGCCTGTTCCGGCACCTCACCACTCTCTGGGTAAAGAATTTCCCCCTGATGTCCAACCTAAATCTCCCCTCCCTCAACTTAAAAAAAAACCAGACTCTTCAGTGCCATTAAAAACTTTTTCATGAACTTTCTTATTATTTGCTCAAAAAGTAATTTGTTACAGTGACATTCAAGTTCGTGCCATATGCCAGATCTTTCTGCTCCTTGTGTCCATTCAGATCTGAGACTTTAGAATTATGACTAGAAAGATGAAAACAAACAGGAACTCAGTGGCTTTCCACAATCCAAAATTCGTATATTTGAAAATGGCTGTACCTTGTAAATCATGAACTTAAGAAAGTCAGTAAATATTTAATCATAAAATAATATATAGATGATGATGATGATGATGATGATGATGATAATAATAATAGCATAATAATATATATAATAATGATAATAATAATAATGGATAATCTATATAATATAATAGTATAACCTGATTCTGAAGAGATGCAATGAGGAACCAGTCAAATGAAAATCTGAGCACAGCAAAGGAAGCTAACAGAAAAGTGAAGGGAATCACACAGGTAACCAGATATCTCTGCGCTATTATTTATAGACAGGCAGGAGTGCTCATGATGGTTGATTCATTTAATGTCTACCAAAATAAAAACATTTCAGTATTTTCTTAAAGCCTTCTTTATTCTGTAGCTTGTAACAATCTTTTTAAAGAACTCTCAAGAACTTCCCCTAAATATGGCATTTAATGCTAGGAAAAATGAAAAAAAAGGCATCTGTTATAAATACTACTACTGCCAGAAACCTTAACTGTCTAGACTAACTATAATGTTTTTTTCCAGAGTTATACAGCTTCTATCTTTCTATGACTGTTTCTGTGTAAGATGTGTCAGTACAACTTTTCGTGAGAAAGAACTAATAAGGAGCAAAGGAAGAGAAGCAGAATTTTCAGTTGCTGCTCAGACTCCCACTCATTCTTTGTCTTGAAATTATGTTTCCAGAAATTGTGATGACAGTACAACTGCAATGTAACTGCTCTGCTCATTTTCATTGTCACTGTCATTTGGAATCTGAGTTGGCACTTCAGGTGTGAACATTAAATGTTGCACTACTCAAAAATTATAAAGAAAGTCAGGACAATCTAATCTCAGAATGTTTAATACGTAATATGTCGAACACAGATTTAGCAAATAGCTTATGCTTTTTTCAGTGATAAGCTTTACTTGCATAAGTTCGAGAAATACTTAAACAATCTTTATTCCAGTCTTGTGCAACTTGACTACCAAAGTAACCAAAAAAAAAAAAAAAAAACCAACAAAAAAACCTGTAGTTGAAGCAAAAATACTAAATGTTATTCACTTTATTTATTTATTTATTTATAATTTAACACAATCCATTATTTTAATTTTTTTTTTACCACAGCTGTGTCATCTTTATGATATTTTACGTACTGCGATTCATCTACTGATTTTAGACATACGATAGAACTTCTAGCCCCATGTATCAGTCTAGAGTTATCAACAGTCAAATGCAAAAGCTGATGTTCAAATAAATTATTGCTGGCTACTAGCAGTTTAATCCACTACGATTGATGACTCAATGACAAAAGATGACAAAAGAAATGTTAGACCTCCACACGTACAACACCTCTATTTACAGCCTAGAGGCTTCACCCTGGACACTGCTTATTCTATATTGGCAAAGCTAGAGAGCTAACACACATGCAAAAAGGCTAAAAGATACAATCATTCTTACTTTCCTTTCTGCTATCCAGGCTCATCAAATAGATGTACTGTCAAATAACCCTATTATGAATTTGAGAAGCACATGGATACAGAAGCAGCGTCTTGCACAAAATGATATCATTTCTGATTCAAAGAGGATGAGGTTCCTAAAGCAGGAGGGCACTCAGCCTCCCTAGGTTCACTGCCAAGCCTTTTTATATCAGAGACTGCTGGTCCTACTTACTGGTGCCGCACTGTGTGTGATGGTCTTGATACACTGCACTACCTGCTAGAGACTGAGCTGAGACCACTAGACTAATTTTATGTAGGAGTTCAGGTTTGAGACATTTTAAAACAATATTAACATACTTCATGTATTTTCTCTCCATGAAAAAAAAGCCATTGAGAGGCCAAAGCAGAACAGTTTCTGTAACATAAGGTAATCTTAAATATGATAAATGTAGGATCTGAGTATGACTTGTTGTCAATTACAAAATTTATTTCATATCAAATGAAACAAGTTTAATAAACCACTTAAGTGTTTTAAGGTATGCTTCTTACCAACATGAATTATGTATCTATCTGCAGCCAAATGTATGTGCTCCATTCCTCTGAATATTAAATACAAAAACTATGTTTAAATAATGTGAAGGGTCTGATTTAAAGCAACAAAAGCCAATAAATTCAAAGTATATGCTGGCAGTCCATCTTTAACTCACACAAATTGTTTCAAACAGGTATAATGGCATGAATTACACCCTTCTTACATTTATGTTTCTACTTCCACATTTGAATTTCCCTGGCTTTCTCAGCCTCTCTATGAGTGTCTTTAAAAGAGTTCTTAAATGAAATTTACTGGAGTTGGTTTTTTGGTTTTTTTTTTTTTTTTTTTTTTTTTTTTGAAATTTTTTGGCAAATATGTGCCTTACAGACAAATAAAAAATTAACAAAAATTAATGTTGTTTTTTTTTTTTTCATCTGAGGGTGGAATGGCTCATTTCCATCTCAGCATGGAACTGTTTTAGTTTATCTGCTTAACATACAATCAGAAGCTCTAAAATATTTAATAAACATTCTCTTATCTTTACATTATTTACACAAAAGACTGAAATTGTTCACTCAGAGCTTTTCTGATCTCTCCGTTTATCACAGAACTGGCCAGATATTTAGGATGCTTATTTACATAGAACCTTAACACTAAGGATAATAACAAAATGAAGGTCTGCAGTGTTCAGGTTTCAACTACTGAGTTTGGTTTTAGCTGCTTTGCTGTTTCTGCCATTTTTTCACTTAAATAATAATAGGGCTTTAAGAGCCCAATCCAAATTCTACTGAAACAAGTTTTTGTCAGAGAGTTCAATGAAGTATAATTCGATGAAACCTGAGGAACACAAAGGAGAGGTGTGATTTTCATACCTACACACAATACTGCTATCCACGAAGTACCTGCAGGTGCTCAGTGTGAGGTGAGAATGAAGCAAGATAGAGGTCAGCAATGTGATACCTTAGTATAGCAAGTAAATGCAAATCTTAACTATAAACAGTCATGCCATACAAACACAATAAAAAACAAAAAAAGCCATCTTAGCTGTAAGAATATGAAGGCAAGAATGTGAGTTATAGCTATGTGGTGAGCATAGCATTTATTTATTTATTAAAAAGTTGTATAGAACATAGCATAAAAATCTCAGATGGGAAATGGAGAAAAAACAGGGCTGTAGTACCAGCTTCGATAGTAATGCAGGTTTTTTAGAAGAGTCACTAAATCTTTCGTCCTTTAAAATTTCTCCAAATACTTGCTCCACAGGGAAGACATGCAAAGATTTACTTGTTACGGTTGCTATAGCACATAAAAATGTAGACTACATACATGCAAAATCCTAATGTCATATACTTGTCTTTTTACATGAATTTAAGCAGCTTTGGTAAAATTTTTATTGTGGACAGCTTATCACACCTTTTTCTGATTTGCCCACAGTTCTTCAGTTGTCATAACCTCCATCATGCATTTGCTTGGTGCTTTCACTGAATTCACTTGAATTGTACTATTATTGTATTAGAGCTGCACAGTTGTTGACAGAAAAACAAAATAAAATAAAACAAAAGCCCTCTTAAAATAACTCTGGCAGGCTACTTTCTACATAATCTTTTTTTTTTTTTTTTTTTTTTTTTTTTTTTTTTAATAAAGCTTAATACTTCAGTTATACATGAAAAGTGGTTTTCATTTGGGATATTCCTCTTCACCGTAAGATGAGAGAATACAAAAATGCTAATAATTTTGAAAATGTCAACATGCTTTTTCATATTGTTTTCAAAAACAGTTTTTATTCTGTTGTTCTGAAGTCTGCAATATGAGTAAGTACATGACTTTACACTTTAAAAGATGTTTTATGTATCATAAAAAACCATAAACATGTAGGTTTATCTGCACCTGATTCATGAATACTTAAACTTTTACAACTCGTTTGATTCAAGATTCTTCAGTTGGGGTCGGATTTAGCACTCATGATGTCACCAGGAAAATGTAATCTAATTGAGTTAGAAATCAAACCACAGTGAATTGCCATAGGAAATACCTAATGAATATGAAATGAATACCCAATGAAATAGCTAATGAATCACAAGAACGTTATATCTGTGAAAACGTATCAGAAAGTTTATTTCAGACGGACTTGACAAGCCTTGTTCTCACTCTGTCATTGCGGATATTCAGGTTCAGGACTTCAGGACTTCAGGTTCAGTCTTCAAAATCTATTTCAGTGTTAGTTTTGACAGTCATCATGATCTCATGATCAACTGATAGTTTAATTTCTATTGCATTAATGCTCTGATATTTGTTGCTATATCAGAGTTTCTCCATCAAAAAGCAGATTATTATATCATTGTGGTTTTGTTAAAATACTTTAAGTAAAAACATACCTACCAGTGCTCTTTCCACTTAGAACACAAAGGTCTTCCAAGATGATTTTTTCCACAGAGTTACATGACAAATACAGCTTTGTTGTTATATACCACATGTTTAGAAATGAAGCACAAGCATACGCACACAGGGAAAAGCAAATAGGTAAAGTTTGGCAGCTTTTTGTAATTGGTTATAATCTGTACATACATATGCTTGCATGATTCTACACAGTTTAGAACAATAGAGGCCTTATGTACATGCATGTGTCTGTATGTACATCCTTGAAGACACAACACCAGACAACAAAGGATACCCAGTGGAGGACTGAAGAAATATTGAATGGAAGAAGTATCTAAACAGCAAAATCCTTAGAGTTTTACAGAAAGAAGATATACTACCCTTACGGGGCAGGTGATCAGTTATGGTGATTATTATCAATTTCAGTAATTTCCATTAGAGGGATTTCTCTATTTTCTTAATTATTTAAAGAAAATTCAAAAGAAAGATGTTCTGTGTTTGGTCTTGGATATGACATCTCACTTTGCAGAATGGGGAAGAGCAGAACGATTTTCTTTGTTGCAGTAGGTGATTGACTCTTGGAGGTTTATGTATGACTTAGCAAACAGTGATCAGAAAGAAAAAAAAGAAGTTTTTTGTCTCTGTGTTATGATACATGAAAGAAACATGTAGTTCTAATTTTTCTCCATTTTTTCAAGATACTTAAAGTATTGTAGACAGAAAGTACAAATTTATGCTTTTAGGTATTTGTTTACTACTTGTGAATGTCTTGGTTATATTAAGCCTTTAAAATCACACATTAGCTAGCTGTGTTTATGTAAAACATGTAGTGGGAACCATGGCAAGTGATTAGTTCAAGGGTCTCTGAGCTACAGGACAGCATCTTAAGATAACACTGTGCCTGATACTGGGAAATCCAGCCAACTTTACCTTTTTACAAGCTCAGTTATAGGTACATGGGATTCCCAGAAGGAAAAATGAAAATTATTGAACATTTATTAAGGTTATTAATAAGTTTGTACATATATCATCTAAAAATACACAGCTACCAAAAAAAAAAAAAAAAAAAAGAGAAAGGACATAGGGAGTCTAGTAAAGAAGTCAAGAAAAAGCAGTGTTTCAAAGAGAAGACAGGAGAAGTTTAGCTCAGCAGAAGAAATGCGAAAAGTGCTGTGACACATATAAATCTTATAAGCATCATGACTGGTGAGAAAATGAAGGCTGACAATATGAGTATTTGTTGTTTTACTTAGAGCTGAATGTTTCTTCTGCTTTCTAAAGTACAGAATGATTGTTTTTCTCAAGCGTTTTTGAAAGTATTTGCTTGTTTTATTGATCAGATGACCCTGAAGGCATGCACTGTAAGAGAAACTGTAGGAAAGGTATTTCTTAAGCAGTGGTTTATGAGGTATTGAGCACTACTCTGGAGTTCTAAGTAGATGGAATCTGGATACTTATATCTAGAAACTTTCCACAGTGAACTATAATGCTTACAAAATGTGTTGGTGAAGAGCCTACTCAGGTTTAGAAAAACTTAAAAAAAACAAAAAAAGAATACTGATACAGTTTGTTGCTCCAAAAATACAATTCTTATACTGTAAGGGAGAGGTTTTTCCTGTGAGACAAGTAGATCCAAAACAAGGGAAATTTATACAGTATCATATATCAGGTAGCTTTTGTTATTCTCATTGGCCCATTATTCAAGTTTTGTGCTCTGTCCCTTCTTCAGGCTTCATCTAGTGTTTTTTTGTCTCTAGATCAGGCATGTCCAACCAGTGGCCATGGGCTGTGTGTGGCCATGGACAGCTAGTAATGCAATCAGTTGAACTGAAACCCATGCGTGTTACACATTGCACGCACTTGTGCTACTTGGAGAATACAACAGTGACTACCCATGGTAATATATCAGCCTACACATGTGAGTGTGCCTGTGAAAACACGGTTTTGGTTATTAAGTATATATGCTTTCTTATTTAACTATTAAACTTGGGATTGTGTTATTCCGTAAAATAATAAGTTAACATGGTCACTGTGGAATAAATATCCAGAATATCTGTATAATGCTGATAAATTCTGTAATATTCAGTGTTCCAAAAAGCTCACAAAAAGTATAAAATAATTTGCAATACGAATTTCTGATGGATTTGACTGCTCATTTAAATGAATTAAATGTGTCTTCAAGGTGAAAACCAACTTCTATAATTTAGTGCTGAAAATGAAACAATTTATGGCAAGCTCAAGTTATGGGAAATAATTGTATGCATTTAGATAGGTTAGCTAAACACAGTCCTGTGAACCATGGAAAATATGCAGCCATGCTTTTTCATTTTGATGAAGGACTTTGAAAATAAGTTTTAAGATGAAAAAAAAAAAAAAAAAAAGCCATCAATTTTTTGGTAAATTTATGGCTTCATTTTCACTCAACATAGATTATCTGCAAATTTTTAAATGAATTGTATTTGCAATCAGATATTCAACTCAAAAATCTGATCATGTCTCTTTATCAGACATCTCAAGACCTCTCTTGCTGGAGAAAGACATTCCTTTCTTCACTGTCTTGCCTTACGTGTATCTTTTTTTTTTTTTTTTTTGTAATATATAAATTTATGAACAACTCTTTTCAAGGATAAAACACAGGAAGGGTAAAATTAGATCAAAAATCTCTGATGAGAACCTTGGGAACTCGGTAAGAATTGCAGCCACCTCCATCAAACCAGACACTGATGTTTAACAAAAGTAATGCCAAATATCCTACTAGTTTTACATTTTGGTTTCCTTGTTTTTATATTTTAACAAAAAATATTTAAAAAATAAAGAAGTTTTGTTATTTACATACATTAACAATATTATAAATTTTAAATATGGCCCAGGACAATTTCTCTTCACACTGTTTGTCTCATGCCAGCCAAAAGTTTGGACATCCATGCTCTAGATTCTACAGTTCCTATTTTCTACTAATTCTTAGTTCTATTTGCAGTATTAGTTTGTCCCCCTTTCATCTTTCTGCTAGTAAAAAGCTGTATTATGAGGAGAAAAAATACAGCATGGCCTCTTGCAATAGAGGAAAAATTCAATTCCTCACAGTTCAGCTGAAAACATGAAGTTACAACAGAACTGAGGGAGTTATGGCATGATGTGAATGTCACATTTGATCTGTAATATTCAAGATTTTTGTTTTTAATTTTTTTTTAGGATGTACTAATGGATATCAATAGGAATTTCCTTTCTGACCACTTTAATTCTTTTTGATGTTTATCTTGGAATATCTGATTTTATTAGTCTTTTCAGTCTTGGAATAATCAAAACTCAAAAAAGAACTATATTTAGGTTTCAGAAGTGGAAACATAACTGGAGAATTCTGAGATTTCTTGTTCAAAAGATATTGTGTAGCTTATTGACAGGTATGGTTATGTAAAAGATTTTTGCTTGAGTAGAGACATGACTGTGTGGCTAATGATTTTAACTCAAAGAAGGGTTGGTTTCCACACTCTTGTGCAATGAACTGGACAGAAACGCTCTGTTTTCATCTCTGAGCGTATTGCAACTAGATGCACATTGAGAAGATCATATATGTAAGAGAAAAATGAACCTACTATGTTATTGATGTCTGGGAATACTAGAGAGTTATTCCCTCCCATACAGTAATCAGATATTCTATCTTTTCCTAAGCTCTGCTTGGATATTTCAGTCTGTTCTTAATTAAGCGCTGCTTTGTCTGTGCGGCTTCTACTGAGCAGTGTTCAGCTCTTTCCAATTCCTCTTATCCAGCTGATAGAGAGCAAAAGAGAAGAAACACAGATTCTATTCCCATGACTAGGCCAATACACAATAGGAACTTAAAATAGCATCCAGCATCCATTAATTAAACAGAAACAAAACAAACAAATAAACAGTAAGGTAGAAATTAACAGTATTAGAAATTCCTGTATTACAGTAAGATGCTGTCTCAACCAATCCTCTGCTTTTGGCTAAATACAAGAAAAGTAACTTCAAAATTCCCATGAGGAATGCAGATTCTTTTGTTTCACTGTGAGCAGAAAGGTATGACCAGAAATAGTTCACTTAATAAGATTTTTCTGGTGATCTGGGTAAGAAAAAAACCAAAACTGCTATTTGTCAAATACAATCTACTGCTGTTGTCAAAGTGCTGTGGTTTATCAGGGGGCTGAGCACCACACAGGTGTTCGCTCACTTCCTCCCCTTCCCAATGGGATGGGGAGACAAATAAAAAAAACAAAGTAGAACTCGTGGGTTGAGATAAAATTATTTACTAAGATAGACAAAAGGAAAAGGATAATAGGTATGACAATATATATATATATATATATGTATATTTTTATATATGACAATATATATATGTATATTTATATATATATTTATATGAACGTGTAAAAGAAATGATGCAGAAGCATGCCTCACCAGCCCCCAACCAATGCCCAGCTAGTCCCCTGAGCATCAGAAGAGAGAGAGATGAACTCCCACTCCCTTCAAAACTCATTCCTCTTGATGTCATACGGTATGAAATATCCCTTTGGACGGTATAACTGAGCCATCCTATTCTTTTCCCTCCCAGCTCCTTGGGCACTTCACTAGGAAGTGAAATGGCCTTGATGGCGTTTAACACTGCTTAGCACAAACTATAAATGTTGGTGTTATCAACATAGTTTTCCTCTTAGAGCCAAAACATAACATCATACCAGACAGTGAAGAAAACAATTCCACCCCAACTGAAACAAAGACACGAAGCAAGGCTGAACTGGAACAATTGCAGTGCTTAGGCAGCAATGGGGACATACCTGTCTCCTGCTATTTTCTCTGGAGATAAAAAAGGGTGAACCTTCAGCTGTGTGGCTTGTACAAACAAAAAGCAAAAGAAGACACAATTTAAAGAATCCAGTAAAAGCCATGCAGTCTTTTCCTTCACTTTCATAAGCTTCATGGCACAAATGACTTATTTTGATGTGGTAATGTAGTACAACACTAAGTGCACCCATTCACATATGTGGCAGCAAATGCAGTTGTGCTGAAAAAACCACAAAATGTACTGTGAGAAAAATCTATGTGCTGCTTTAATATCCAAGATACTAGTTGAATGGAGCTTGTTTTTCGGTATTTAGTTTAGTCTTTGAAATTAATAGGGATTGCTTACTGTATGTACATAGAAAATGGCATTATTTTTTAGTTATCGTAACGATTTGTAGCTGAAGAAACAAAGAAATAAGTACAAATGACTTTTTTTTTCCTATAATGTCCCAGTGAACTGATCAGTTTAGATAACTGAGTTCCCAAACAAGTGTATGATTGATTACAAATGCTGTCATCTGTGTAACCAAGACTGAAAAATAAGTGCATAAGAGAAACATTAAAACTAGAGAAAAATTAGAAAATCTGGAAAATTCTTTCCTGACCTCACCCTTCTGCAGATTTTAACAGTGGTAGCATACTGGCTTCAAAACACTGAGCCAGAAATTAAACATTCATTTGGAGACAAAAAGAAAGTCCAACAACAAAGTGATCTGATCAGTGTTACTTCTCTTTCTGAGAACTACAGAATTAATTTTCACAAAAATGTATGTATTTTCAGGTCTAGAGTACAATTTTCTACTCCTTTTGTACCATGCCAATATTTGCAGCTTTAAGAATGATCACAACACTTTACCATTTAGACTGTGCAGCATTTTATATTCAATGTGATCATGTCTAAATGTTTACTTAGACTGCTTATTTAAAATACAAGGCTGAGGGAAAACCAACCCTTGATTGGAAAATAGTGCTGATTTGAAGAGTGTCTGTCATTTCAAGATCACTCATATTCCCCCTGTTCTGTGACCCATGAAGTACTGCAGGGAGAAGAAACAATGCTGAGTGGATTCCTGGGGGAAAAAAAAAAAAGCAGAAACAAAAATAAACAAATCATTTTCATCTTCAGCTGCCCTCTTTGGTCTTTGAATCTTCAGTGTGTGTGTTTTTGCTAAACGCACACAGAAACATGTTATTTCTTCCCATCCATCAATATTCAAAGAGGCAATAATACTACTAATGCTTCTACTGCTCCGACTATTGCTACTTCCATTGACACAAATACTGTACTAGCACTATGTTTCAGACATACGTTCTTCCAAATTTGTAACTCAAATCTGCATTTTGGGTCATTATTTTTCGTCTTACACAATAAAATTTCAAGATTTGTTGAATATTGCAGGTTACAGCCATCTGACATAACTGAATGCTTTGTTAGCTTACAGATGGTTCACATACATCTGTCTCATTACATTACTTTAATTATCTGTCTCAAATTATCTTTAGAGGCTGACTGTTATTGACAAATACAGCTTGTTTTAGGGACTGCACAGTAAGTCATGAATGGTGCAGAAATATCACTAAGAACCTTAATGTCATTATTAAAGTCTTGTTTCCTTATAAAGGGTTTATTGTTTTGGCTCCTTTTCATTTTCTAGAAACCACAATGTTTGTGATATCAGTTAATAACAAAAATAATCTATTGATAGCTGAAAGTGCACCATTAACTATCTTTAAATATATGGGTTAACAATGAGCCAGCTTTGGTAGTTTAACTATTACAGAAATTTAAGACAAAGGCAGCAAAATATTTAATTAACCAGGAGTTGTTAAAGAACGTGTTGTTTTCATGCTTTCCATTTGGAATTTGCAGTGTGTTTTTTTTTGTTGGTTTCTCTTTCTAGGGTTTGGAAAGCTCTACAAAGTCCTATTAAATAAACTGAGATCTTACATCTGCTAATTTGCTATGTCTCTATATTCCTTGCTATTGGGTAGCTGCTCTTCTCTTGTCTTTTATAATCTTGGTTTACATCTTAAAAGATTTGTTTGTATTACTGTGAAAATTGTAAATTTCCTGATAATAGCAATTATAAAATTGAGTAAAATTTATTACTTTTTATTTTCATAGTTGAGCAAGAAGAAAAATTCTCTTACATCAAATAGTGCAAAGCAGCCTACCAATTTATGCTACGCTATCATGACTATCTGTGCTGCCTGTATATGCTGGGATGCCAGTTTGAAGGATACTGATTCACTGCATGGCTTATGCGCTTAACAATTCTGCATATTTAACGTTCAGGTTATACAAACGTGTTCAGATCTATTTCACAGAGCTTGCAATGTTTGCCTAATTTGAATGCAACAAAGCATGGACGGGTTTACATTTGACACATTGGGTTTGCTGCACGCATACAGAGCTATAGAGACAAATGCAATATTTTGGCCCCTCAAAAAGGTCTGGTAGTAATTTCTTAACATACTGGACAGTGGTGATAGCACTGACACCCTTAACTATGTGCACAAACTTTGTTGTATCAATGGACCACAGGATACTATAAGACATAAGGGAACAAAAGCTACTTGTTGAGAGCATTTACACTCTTTCTTGCCAATCAACAAAAGGATCAAGGACACACCTCTTTTTCCAAAGCTGCTGATTTATAGAAAAGAGCCATTTTGGGATATGCTTCAAACTGATACATAACTGGAGATGACAAAAAATAAGGCTTCACAACAAAAACATAGGACAGCTTGTCATTAACCTTTTTTGATCTCTTTTGGTTTCATGAGCTTAACTACTCCATACTGGCACTCACTGGCTCATTTTTGTAAACATTTATACAAGGGGTACCCAAAATTTTTAATTTTTTGGATCTTTAATGGTCATCTAGTCCAACTCCCCTGCAATGAACAGGGACATCTACAGCTAGATCAGGTTGTTCAGAGCCTGGTCCAAGTGTATATTACATCTAGCTTTTGTGCTGGGACTTTGCATGAGCCTTCAGCTTAGGCTGTTAGCCAGCATGAATTGGCTTAAAAATGCATCCAGCCATCATTCTGCCATCTGGATTTAAAGGAAAATTCAATTCTGAGAATGGTATCAGCATCGTAGTCCACTCATTAGCCAGGTAATTATAATTGTAGTATCATTTTTTTTCATAACAAACAAACAAACAAACAAACAAAAACTAGACAAGCTGGCCAAGATGTTAGTAGTAAAGGTGACAGTTTCACAGCTTTTGTTGGATAATTTCTCTGAAGAGGACAGGTCTTCTCATGCTTTCTCCGTCCTCCAAAAAGACAGCATCCACTTGTTTGTTGCATTGAGCAGGGGACGCTGAGCTCTCCGTGTTTATCTTAGGCTCCTGTGAAACTCATAGAGAGGTATCTGGGAAGAAAAGCAGTGCCACTTCCCCACATGACGGCTGAAGAGAAGTCACGGAGCAAAAAGAAATAGGCAGGGATGGTTCTATTGCCAACAAACAGATGATTGTGTAAAAGGGATGGGTAAGTGCTAATACGTGGGAAGTCCTTGTCTATATTAGGTATGTTCCAAGTCTTGAAATGGAACATTGGAGAAATATTCTGTCTGAAAGGCTTTGCACAGTAGCTTGTGCCCTCCATAGCCTGGAGTATGTAATACATAGACTATATAGAAAGAGTGCCTAAGACTGTGAGTAAAAAGACTTGGGCATAGAAATAACCTTGTCCTAGAGAAGAAATGAGATGCTGCTGGATAAGAGGGCATGGAGGCTCAGCTATGGTTCATTTGGCAACATAACTACAGGGCTGTCAGGAGACATTTAAAGGAAAAAAAAAAGAGAGAAAAAACAAGGCATGTTACTTACACTGCTGATCATGACGAAGAAACAAGCAAAAGGAAGTAATAAAGAAGAATCAAGATTAGAAACAGCATGTTTCTAATTTGTACAACACTTTTCAGGAAAGGAAAGCAAAAATAATGAAGATAGGGGTTGCAAGGAATATGTTGTTAGTATGCCAGAAGGAAGGAAATAAAGAATGGTGTAACTTTTCTCTCGAGGTTTAATGTCCCATCAGGCTTGGCTACAGATCTTTTTAACATAAAAACAATAAATAATTACCTCCAAGATTGCTTAGAAGTAAATAGAGACTAATGAGTTTCTTCTGCTTAGAGTGAAATGGACTGATGAACAGAAGAGGAATCAAGGGCAGGGCTAATATGGGAACTGACAAATTTCAGAATAAAATTAAACTGTACCAAAGAGCTGAAACACTTAGCTGAAGTTCTGTTAGCCACACAAAGAAAATGAGTATGAAAGTAGTGGGTGTGCTATTATGTAGTGCTGTAAATCATACTAAACACTGACTAGAAATGAGTCCGAGATCAGAATTTATGCAACTGATACTACTTACACAAATATAACTATTTAAACATCTAAGCAGTAATGAAGGAAGTGAATTTACCTTCTCTTAAGCTCTTGCAATTTTTTTTTTTTTTTTTTTTTTTTTTTTTTTGTCTACACTGAATGCTGGTGAGGATGGGTAGATTGAGAATTTCCATTTATTAAGTGATTTAGGGGTTGAATATTTACATGAACTTTCATGTGAATGTAACAATGAAATACACTGTTTTTTATTACTTTGGCTACTGGAATATACTATAAACATCTAACAGTGCTTCTATAAGCAGCATTCTTCTGTATATTATCCTATACATATGTGTGATGTGTGTAAATGGAATTTTCACCTGAAGAAACTTTAAAACAGCATTTATACAAAAGTATTATTCAGTAGGAAATCTACTGAAGTGGTACAAAGAAAAAGCAAATTATGTCCTCTCAATAACTGGACCAGATAGGATACCAGTTTTTGAGTTAGTCAGGGATACCACAGTACTAAATTTTCTTCTGTATCCAGGCACAGTATACCTTTTTTAACTCTCATTATGATTTATTTTTTATGTTTTAAAAACAAACAAACAACAACAACAAAAAACCTGTCTTCACACAGTTTTTTTAACCACTGGGATAAACTATAGGCTTTGAGCAAAATTTCCTTGAATAACAATTGTCCTTCAAACTTTTCTCCCACTGGTGTCCTCCAGGCATTGAAGCACTGTTACGTTGTGCCTTGTGCCTCAGATTACTGGGTCAAGCATAGGCCTCCTCATTTCTCCTACTACTTCACAGATTATTAACTGTATACATTTAATATCTGGTAAAATATTTCCAAAAATAAAGGTCACAGTAGTGCAAAAGGACAATGACTGAGAAGTATTTGCTTGCTAATGGCAGTCAGGGTAGCACAAGAGTGACATTAGTCCGAAATAATAGAAGTTCATTCTTTTTGGTGATACATGAGATCAGCAACACCCACTCATAAATATTATGTGATTGGTAAGTATTTACACCAGCCTGAGTGATCCTTATATGTTATGTTACATTTTCTCTATCTATTCTGATACCAAGAGGTTTCAGCATAAAGGAGGTTGTTTTGAAATGGCAGACTTTTGTCTTACTAGTGCCCACAAAAATGTTCAAAATGGTGTCTGAGCAAGGCATAGCTGAGGCATGAGCACCAAACTTCCCAAATTTGCACTAGGAAATCAAGGCATTTGGAAGAACTGCCAAATAGTGCAAAGTACAGACAGTAAAGTTAGCACTGAACATGGCAGATTTTTCAGATATGGAAGATGACGATTCCCTGTATCTATTAAACAGAATTATACACATACATGTCAGAAATTCACAGAATATAAGTTATATTCTTGCATATTTCTAGAGAGTATGAAACTTCCTCATATAGCAAATAATGCTACATTTTAAGAAGATACCGTCTTCAGTTGCTTGTCCTCTGCTCACTTAGGAGTTCCTATTCCCACATAAGATTTGTCAAGATGATGTGTGAAACTGCTGCTGCCAGATTATCCTGAAACTGTTTGTGAAAACACAAACATTTAAATCAACTCTGTGCATTGGTGCCTTGGATTCTGAGAAATGACTTCCTAGTGGCGATAAAGGATTGAATGTTAGCCTGGTATTTACTGGATAATGAAATACTGCCAGAAAGCACATGCAGAAGATGAGAGCAACTCAAGGATCACATTGAGCATACTTCTAAAACACAACATGAGGTCAGGATCTGTGTGGTCAGGATGTAAGATTGCTCAAAGGAGACAGATGACAACCTGACACTAAAAATACAAAGCCTTAACTATGAATAAAGAAAAAACAGAGTTAGTTTGCAAGATGATATTACACATATAGTCTGTTTGGTCTTATACCTGTATCTCATTCCCAGAGTAAAGATAGGGTAATTCCACTTAGGATCTAACAAAACTGCTGTCTCAGCAACACATTTTCTTTTATTTTTCATAACTTCACTATATCATATAGTTTAAGAGTTCTAACAGCAATTAATGGAGGAAGAACTCTGAGTTCCTTCATATTTCTTCTAATTTTCATTGGCATCTTTCTTTAGCTGTCTGAATAGTGAAACCACATTAACATTTTGTGTTTTGCTGTTGTTTACAAGAGATATCTATTGCTATCTATAATAAATGCTCAAAACACATTTTTTTCAGATCTCAGACCTTACACAAGTCATATTTCTATACAGCTGCAAAAGATTGATGTGCTAAAAGCAAAAGAAGGAACAATTCAGAAATTCTTATGAAATCAAAGAACTATTAAGGAAAATAACACTGACCTTGCAATAAAATTGAAAGAACTGGTAGTAATTAAACTTCATTTTATGAAAAAAAAAAAACGACAAAAAACGACCTAATGGAATGTACTAATTTTTGGCAAACAACTCTAACAGAATGTTATTTACCTTCATAAGAGAATTAAAAATAAACTGTATAAAGAATTGTATTCTTACTTCCTTTTGCAAAAGCTGAATATGATCTGACCGTATGATCTGTCCATTTCACAAATGAATAAGCATAAAAATCTTTGTTTTCAACATCTACTGTCTGATTTCAGAACTTAATTAAACTTCTTTTATGCATTTAAATTGATTCTTATCTTGTGACTTGCTGGGAGAAATCTACAGAAACATTCAGTCACATTTACAGAAATTCAGTATTAAAATATTTATTTCTGTATGGTTATCTTTTAATTCTGAATTCATCCAAAAGAATTTTACTTTGTGATCTGCATTGTATTCGTAACACTTCTTTTTATCTAATAATACAGGTACTTATGTAGTATTTATTCTCAAATATTTTCTGTCTTTAAAGTAAGTTCGGTAAAAAGTGTCTAAAATCTTAAATCAACAGGCACAGAGTCTAACTTTGTTACTCTAAACTCAACCACAGTAGGAAAGGAAAGTTCAAAGCTATAACTCTGCATGGCTGCCAAAATACACAAGCTCTATCTCACTGGATTGAGTCAGTTGAGTCCCACTGTGATGATGGAGCTCAGGCTGCAAGAAGAGTTCATGCTGGGCTGACTCTGCAGTACCACCCTAGAATGCAATGTGCAGTATCTGTTTGGTACTCCCTTGGGCTGGGAATTTATAGCAAACACTGCGTTTGGGAACAGTGTTAGCAGCTGAAATACTGCAGCACAAAGTGGCCTCCCAGTAACTCTGAGCTACTACTACAGTGCATACAGATAATAAAAATAATATTTCGCTTGTTCATCTGAAGAAGTTTCTGAATTGTCAGTTTACGTGATAGTAAATAACTGTTACTTAAATCTGGTCAACTGAGGCAAACACAAATATATTCTGCTTAGAATTCGAAGTAGAGAAATTCAGCAGGAAAGCTGAGGCCAAAAGGATATTTTACTGAAATGTCCAAAAAAACTTATCTTAGACTGGGAGCAAATATATTTTCTTAAAATGCTAGTACATGGCAAAGAATAGTAATATAAGTAGATTGATAAAACTAAAGGAAATGTTTTAATTTCTGCCAATGTTTTTTAACAAAACTGGCAGTGCTCACACTTTGTTCCAATTTGTTTTTGTTTTCTTAAGGTCTTTTTTTTTTTTTTTTTTTTTTTTAAGATGGTATGAATTGTTAAACAAAGACCTGAAAATCGTAGGCCTTGTCTCTCTTCTGAGAAAAAACATCGCTGGGTACTGATTTTTGTTCTATTTTATAAATGTAGCTTTATCAAAGCTACTGCTGTTCACTCTTGGGTGAACGACTTAGAACCTGACTACAACCTAACCTCTTCACTATTCAGAAGGAGGTAGTCTATAATTAAGTGAACTTAGCAGCTTGGCTCAGATCTTTACATTAAAGATCTGATGCTGTAGTGCTGTTGGAGATTCTGTTATTTCAAAATTGTAGAAATTTAAAATGCAACAATTTTAAAATCAAAGCTAAAATTCTTATTTAAGAGTTCTTATTTAACTACTTGAAAAAAAGTTAGCATCTTCCAGTTCACTGCTCACCAGAATACATTAAAAGTGACAAATGATTACAAAACTGATCTTTAACATTCAAAAGGGGTCAACTATGAGGCTCTTTCATAAGCCTGCAGCTCATGTGCATGAAAGCAATGGGCTAGTAAGAGCAAGGAAGTGTAGGTGTATGTTCCCAGCTGCCATCCCAAGGGTTAGGGAGAGTCTCATCCATGTCCTGTATACACACCACATGGGTGGTCACGGACTACGTTGTCCCTTCCAGCAACCACTCCTTGGGTTACGAAGGGTATCATATCTCACTCTTTGTGCCTGGGTGGCCATGTACTCTTCACACCCTCTGTCAGAGTGATGGAACTCTGCTTTCCATTCTCCACGCACCCCTTCCATAACCAGGTGACTCTCGCAGTTAGTCTACGACAACCCATACAAGGTCAAAACTCCACTCATTCCTCAGGCTTGATTTTCTTAAGAATCACATTAACAGTGAGACAGTCAACTCCCAAGACTCAGCTAAACCCACCTCCTCATCTTACTGCAACACAAACTCCATCTCCCTCTACCAGAACAGCCAAACTCTGAGATCTGCTTCCTCCTCTTAATTACCTCCAGCTGTCAGTTCCTCCCGCTAGGCCTCTGGTAGCTGGCAGGTGCTGTGGGGTGGGGCACATTTCATCCCCACATCCAGGACACTGCGAACTGCTTCCTTACTGCTTTGTTCCAATGACGTGCCCCAGTGCAAGTTACAGTCTTCTGTCTGTTGCTTTCAAGAATGCAGTACCACAGTCTAAGACCAAATTTGAAGGGCAGTGGGAAACTGCAAGCTTTCTGGTTGCCGAGCTAAGTGGAAGACTGTCTTCTGATGTAGTGCTAGACAAGTGCTAGTTCTTGGGCAAAACGAAGTAACTCTGGAGAACATAAACTCCAAACGCAAGCCCAACTCCTTCAACTTTTTTTCATAGAAGGAGAGGTGTTCCAGCTCACTGATATCTTAGTGGCCATCCTCTGGACCGGCTCCAATAGGTCCACGCTCTTTCTAGGTTGGGGGCACCAGGCCTGGACACAGTATTCCAGATGTGTCCTTACGTGGGTAGAGGCAGACAATCAAATGCCCCTCTGTCCTGGCCACACCTCTTTTCATGCAGCTCAGGATACTGTCAGTCTTTGGGGCTGCAAGAGCACATTGCTGGCTCATGTCCAGTTTTTATCCACCAGGACCCCAAATCCTTCTCCGCAAGGCTGCTCTCAAGGAGTTTTCCCAGCCTGGAAACATATCAGGGATTCCCCTGTCCCTGGTGCAACACCCTGCACTCAGTCTTGTTCATTAGGTACTTATGGGCCCACTTTTTGAGCCTGATCTAACGTATTTCCAGTGCTGCAATACATTCTTTAGAAACATAAATTACTAAAATATTGAAGACAGTGCCAAAACCTATCAGAAATAATTTCAGCAACTTTGGCTTCTCTTGCTTACTGCAGCAGAAAATCAGTTTACAGAGAGGACCTCTTTGATAATGCTTTTACTGTCAAACTGGTGATGAGTTACAGTTGTCTGTTAGGAGATATACAAATTCAGTAGTAGAAAATGTTAATACTTTTGATTGAAATCATAACAGTAATGACACCTTTTCTTTAAAACAAGATATGAATGCTCTGTTTTGTACTTATGTTTCTTGAATTCTAATAACGCAGTACTAGAGGATGCCACAATAATGATTTTCTTCACATTCAGGTAAAGAAAGCAAACTAGCAAACAGAAAAAAAAAAAATTACATGTTCAGGAGTAATTGCAGTGTGTTTGTTATATGAACATACTTCAAATTAAGGCATGGAATTTCCTATCTGTAAAACAAAGAAACAAAAATACCGTACCAAATTATTTCCTGTCAAAAAATAACTAGGGGAACATTTTTATTTGCATTCTTTCACGAACTCTTTAAGTGACAAAAGCCATACCTACCAGATTTAGATCATGTAATGCAACTATATTTATTAATGGACCTTCTACAATTGGGAAAGCCACTAAAAATTGCATGTTTACTCAACAATCACATTCAAGGAAAATTTGATGTGTTGAGCCTGTTCAAACTAAATGGTTTCTTCATTAGAAAAAAATGCAATCCAAAGGGAGGAACTTAGGCTTGGAAGAATTTTGCCTAACATTGTCATGTATCTGATAGCTGTAATTGCAGGTGTTCCAAAACAGTAAGATTTAGGAGAAATGAGATGTACAAAATGCTCCAAGATAAGGCGAGGTCTCCCTATTCATCCAAGCTTGTCAAGTGCACATAGTAAGGTCTTTAAACAAAATATTCTAATAATTATCTTGAAAGCTCTTCAGCTTAATAGCTAGAAACTTCATAGAGAGCCAAGCTTATGAAACGACAGATAAATCTGAAGATGATCTAACTCTATACAAAAACAATGTCTATAAAATCAGTATCTGGCTATGGAAAAGTGTTGGTTGTGTACTCAATGTGGCAATATGTGTGTACACTAATGGAATATGCGTAAACTTCCACTTCTAAATTACAGAGGCATGTGAATTGTGGTCTACTGTTTTGTCCTATGTCAAGCTCTAGTGCTTGAATCTTTTCAGTAACCTTTGAATGACCTCGTACTTGGAAAATGTTTTAAAATCCTATTCAGTCATTATAGTTGTTCAGCAGATAAACCAAGTATATTCTTTTGTAAGTAAGGCTGGCTTCTTGTTGCCCACGTGTAATAGAGAACTTATGGGCAATAAGACAACGATACAAATATCAGGAAAACATGAAGAGGCAGGGAAAAAATGCTGACTACATATTAAATAGTGACCGGGTAACTTAAGGGAAAAAAAATGAATTTTAAACTCCTCAAAACAAACAGAAAAGTGAAAACGTAAGCACATTAAAATTAAGGCAGCATGGTCATTACACTTAAATGAACATGTGTTAATGTACAAAGATAAATAATTGAAGGAGTAAGAACATAAACACGTTGACATGTTGATGTTATACAATCTGCAAGAAACAACAATAGAAAAGAAAAATAAAAAAAATATTCCACAGAGAGACATTATATTGATCAGGTAATTGCTGAATGCAACATATATCTATAGAAGCATACATACAGGTGATACTTTCAGTTTTACTTAGAGTCATAATAGTTTTATATAGAAATAATTATGTAAAATTGATATTTTGAACAGTTACTGTTTCAACCATCTAAGTAGAGACTTAAGAGCTCAACATGCTTCTAAACCCAACTTTTACACGCAAATCCATCAGCAGAGATGCTGCATTCTTTGTCAAGTCAACTGGGGGAAGGACTGGACATTTCAATGTGTAACTTACATGATGCACTTGTCTGCAAGTAAGAATTTCAATTTTTGCCACAATGGTACCCTTGGGACAACTTTTCTGGTACCTGTGCAGAAATGGTAACAGATGGGTTTGGAAAGCATGCCTCATAGGTGCAAAAATAGTCCTACAGCAAAGTGCAGATATTGCTGAAATGCAGCAGTCAGTGCTCACTTCCAGGCTGAAAACTATACCAAACTTGTTTCTACCTCCTTCCTCACGTGTTTGGGAAAAAAATCGGAGCTTTTTTTTTGAGTCTGTTGTTTTCTGTGCAGACTACAGAAAGCATTGCAACATTTGCTTGGGCAACATCATTTTCTCCTTTATTAAAAAACAACACACTCTCCATACCGTGTTTTTAAATCACATACATTTACGTAGATGCTCACACACAAATATTTCACAGAACGGCCAGGGTTGGAAGGGACGTCAAGGATCACGAATCTCCATGGATTTCAGAAGATCCAAAAGCTCCATCAGGATTAATTTCCAATTATAGGGTCTTAAACCCACCCGAAAGAAACAAAACGTTTGCGTAGTACTGCTAGACGAGACAACGTTCGGGGCTCCCGCAGCTCAGGGGAGAGCAAGGCAAAGCGCTGCATCCAGGCGGAGCCACCTCCGCTCCCGCACGCTGCGGGAGAAGGCAGCTCGCCACCCCGCTCGGCGAGGCTCACGTAGGGCGCATGCGCGGCCCCGCCCCTCGGGCGGGCAAATTCAAACCTGCCCTCGCGCCCCTCCGCTCCGCAGCGGTAGCGGTTGGGCTGACGTCATTGCGCCGCGTCCTTCTCCGTGGTTTCCGGCGCTCGTGCGCGCGGTAAGTGGAACCGAAGGGGGAAAGTTTTCGTTCGTGCGGTTCGCGGCACCGCTTCTCTCTTCTTTCCCTTAGGAGCGGGCGGGCGCTCTCCGCATCCCTTCCTGCCGCTGTGGGGCCTGTGATCTCCGGCTAGAGGCTGACAGAACGACGCCGGCGATGGCAGCGGGGCGCCTGGAGGCGGCCGCATCGCGGGTGGCTGTGCTGGAGGAAGAGCTGCGGTGCCTGGCGGAGGAGCTGAGCCGCTGTCAGGTATCTGAGCGCGGGGCGCAGCGCTGAGGGGCGGCCTGGTGCCGATGGGCCGCGGATTCGGGCGGGTGGGGAGAGAAGGGGGAGCAGCCCCAGAACGTCGCGGGCATCCCGCGGGGCACACCTGTCCGGCGGGTCTGGGTAGTGGCGTTGAGGCCGGCCAGCCTCGTGCCCACAGCAGGTCAGCCCCCTGTACGTATACTGTTAGCTCCAGAGCAAAGCTTTTGGGCCCCCGAGCTGCTGCCTGTGTTCTGCCTCTCAGTCCTGGAGAAACTCGGGTATTTGCACGGCTAGTAGTGTTGAGAATTCCAAGGTGAGCTGTGATGTGCAACTCCTGGAAAAATGAACAGACAAGAGGGGTTTGTAGCAAGGTAGGTCTTGCACTGAGTGCACCCAAGCCCATCCTTGGAGGGGGTGCTGTTGCTGATAGCGGTTATCCTTGGAAGAACCCCTCCTTACTGTCATCCTTCACAGATAACTTATCATTTTACCAATTGGTCATTCATCGCTTGTACTTGCCACTTAATACATCTCATGAAAATAAGCAAATGGTAGGTAGCAGGAGGAGGTCTTGTTATGGCTCTCTGCTGTGCCAGAGAACTGCATGAAGCCTGGCAAATAAGGAATAGGGAAAAATGATACCTGATGCTTGCCTTGCTTTCTTTCTTGTTCCATGGTAGCCCAACCATAATGTTACTATGCAGCATGCTCTAATGGAGCCTGTAAGGTCCATGGCATGTGTAGTCATTATCTATAAAAAGAAAATAGCATCCGCATTTGAATTGTTAGCTGTAGCTCCAAACAGCGTTGGTACACCTGGCAACTGGTGCTAAACTTGTGTTACAGGTAGAATCAAGACTTGAAGAAACTTGTCTCTTGGAGGACAAAGGGGAGAGGGAGTTATCAACAAAAATCCCATTTAACAATTCGAAACAATCAATGCTTTGGAGATGTCTCAGTGTTGTAGGATATGTTCAGGACCCTCTTTTTAAATGATAATTCCGTTTCCCTTTCTCTCTATGAAGATCTGCAATATCAGATGAAGTTTGGTGGAGGCAGATCAGAGACCCTTTGCATGTTTGTTAACTGAACCTATATTATTCAAGGGCTGCTCCAAAAGTAATGCTTCCTATTTTATTATGTTGGCCAACGACGTCAGAGGTATGGCAGTTAGAAGTTGAACCTCCTGATGAATATTCTATTACATGCTGTTACAATGCGACAGATGGCAAACCATGTCTGACAAAGTGATATTTGACATAGAAGAACATGTGAAGCAAAGGTGTGGAATTGAATTCCTCCATTTGGAAAGAATTGTACGTACTGACATAAGTATTGGCATGTTTCAGCAGTGGCAGCAGTGCTGTGAAAGAAAATCCATGTTCTGGATGACCGTGCACCACTGTCACCATGAAATGAAGAGCTTCTTGGTGAGCCCATCTGGGTGAATCAGCTGATGGTGATGACTGCAATGAAAAACAATGTTTTGTAGCTGAAAATTTGCTCTATCAAGTAGTGCTATTGTGCTCTTGGTATCTATTGTAGTTTCCATGGAAATGAATAGGAGGCATTACTTTTGGAGTGTAGTTGCAAAAGATATTTTTTGAAGTGGGTTATAAATAATAGTAACTTCTAGGTAACTATATGATTTTCCCCTTTAGATTTGTTCATGTGCATTTTACATGCAGTTGTGTGTATTTGTTTGTTAAAATGAGCCCATTCCAATTATCTTGAAGTGAGCAATCGGAATTTTCTTTTTAATGTATTGACCCAACATGAAGCTGAAGATGATTATGTCCTGGATTGTGTTGTTACCAGTGATGAGATACACTGTCACCGCTATGAATTGGTGTCAAAACTACAATCCATGGAATGGTTACATATGAATTTCCCATCGAAGTTCAAGATGTAACCCTGGGTGGATAAAGCAGTGTACAATTTTGGGGTAGGAAAAGGATGATCCTTCTGGATTTTATGGAACCTGGACAATCGCTCTACTCTGACTTTTATGTTGTGACCCTGTCTGAGTTGAAGGCTCACACTTCCAGAGTCAGGCTGGAGAAGACAAAGTTTCTTTTTCAGCATGATAACACCAGGCCTCATCCATCTGAAGACCATGAAGCACATTACCATTCTTAGCTGGCCTTTCCTACCACCTCTAACATAAAGTCTGGGTTTGGCACCTTCTGACTTCCATTTGTTCAGGCCAATGAAAGGTGGTCTACATGGGCAAGATTTTTCTAGCATTAGTGCCATCACAGCAGCTGTGAAACAATGGATCACCTCCACTGATGTGGATGTTTGTGAGCATGGCATGCAAGCTCTTGTTTTCACTGCTGATACTATATGGCTAATAGTGGTGATTGTATTGAAGATAGCATTCTACTGCTATGAATTTGCACTGTCAAGTAGTACTAGTGTGCTTTTTTAATCAGCTATAGTTTCCATGGTAGTAGGAGATTTTACTTTTGGAGCAATCTGCTTGCTTTTGGCTGCTGTCTTTTTTTGCAACATGATCCTGGAATTGTCGACCCTTTTTCTTATTTGATATAGTGTTGTATTCTAGGATTTTAACCTCATTATGTTTTTTAGCCTTTTAAGATAAGTCTAGAACTTGTTGGCTTAGAGTTACAGTACTTGGTGTTTTCTTTAGTTTTTGTAACAACATTGTGGGAACTTGAATCGCGATAGGTAGATTCTTGAGCATAGCAATTCTCTTCAAGTTGTTTTGTAAATACTGATACTGTTTTATCATCTGAAATAAGAAGGCAATTAAGAAAATGATCCGAAGCTCCCAAACCATCAATGGTGGAGACTTTTATAAAGCTGAGAAAGGAAATATTTGGAGTCTCTTTGTCTCTGGTATTCTGTTTGGGAAAATAGTGATTGCTGCATCTGCAGCAGAACACTGTATAAGTATTTTGATACTCAGTTAATGAATGACCCTTCATTTCAGTGCTCCTTTACTTTTAATTTTATTTAAAAATAGCTTGAGTAATGGAGTTGTTTCCTGAAAGCAGTTGCAGAGGAGAAGACATGAATACTTTTTTTTTTTTTTCGGACCTTGTTGTTCCAGTTCTGTCTCGCTCTACTTTGTTGGGGAACAGTGGAAAGGAAGAGGTCAGACAGTGAGTTTTAACACATCTGGTTTTTGTTACTTGCTTTAACTGCTGCATTCTATTTTAGTGTGTTGTGCTTCTGCCTACCACCTAAATATCTTGAGAGCCTTCCTTGGAGTATCTTTAACAGCTATGTTAAATTCCTCCTTGGAGTCCTTGGCTCTCATTGGGGTTTATAAGTTTTGGGGTGTGCTTTCTGATTTTCCCTTGTGGTTCTGTATTTTTTTTTTTTTTTTTTAGCAAATGAAAGTGCTGTTTTTTTGTTTTGTGTTGTGGGCTTTTTTGTTTTCTTGCAAGTGAAGTTACTTGAGGTAAAGGAAATGTTTTTTTTTTTTTTTTTTTTTAAAGGGGAATGATACGCTGGGTCTCTAGAATCTCAATCTGTAGAGTTTCTGGGCCATTTGGTAGAAGACAGCCATTTGCTAAAGGATGCACATTATCCTCTGCTTTATCATAGCTCCCAGTCTCTTAACTGTTGAATTACATAGGTAAGTTATTAATACATGCTACTCCCTAAACAAAGAGGTAGAAAAGATTCTTTAAAATATTTGGTGAGACTTCATCAAATCCTAACTTTCAATATAACAGAGAGTGAGACCAGCTTTTGCTGGTTGTATTTTCTGTTGCAGGGAATGTTAGTAGAAATATAGAGTAGAAAGAAACAGGTGCATGCCCTACTACTGGTGTTAATTGCACAAGGCCTTCACTGTTTTATTAGCTGCAGCTTTTAGTAAAGAAGTAATATTACAACTCTTTCTGCTAAAATAAGGTGTGTTTTCTCCTGTTTGCACTTCCTTTTTAACTCTGTGGTTCTGTGGAAACCAAGCACACACTTACTTCTCTCTGAAGCTGTAGTTACAAGGAGTATTAGACATGTCTTTTTTTGTTATATTTTCCAGTTCACTTGTTTTTCCTAGCAACGATGATTATAAAGCCAACTCCTTTGTTGTAGTAGGAGTTTAAAGGCATATGCAACTGTTGCTAAGGAACAGATTTTTCAAGAAAACAGCACTGCATGGCACTTTCTGCATAGTTTATGCTACAGTGCTTTCACTGTAATGTTTGATCAAACCATACTGCTTTTGGTTTTCTATAAATTGCATCTGTAAATGGATTCAAACCCAGAAAATTCTTCATTACTAATGAATCTGCTAATTTATGGCTAATCTCTGTGTGGATAGCCTCCTGCTGCAGATTATCAGGTAGAATTCAGCTTCAAAAGGTGATAAATATAAACTGGGGAAGAAACAGATCTTATAGTTGCTGTCAATGTTACTTCTGTTCATTGTCAGTTATTGGAGTGATGTTTATAAATATGGACTGTACATATCTGGTTTTAGATAGAGAGGGAGTAAGGTTTTAGATAAAAAAGGGAATAAAAAAAGTGGACTGTTAGTTTGTGGAAGATGGGGTGACTGCAGCTACAGCTTCTAGTGGTACTGTTTTGTTTCTTGCTTAACTTGGAAAGCTGTGCATAGACCTGGTCTGATCTTCATGCCCAATTTCATACTGTTTGTGGAAGAATAATACTTCTATGGGCAGATGGACTTGTTTTGATCAATTTGTGTGTCTAGGAAGGATGTAAAATAATCTGTTTGATATCGCTAGCACTGACAAAGCATAGAATTGCTGTAACACACCCATATATTATCAAGAAATTTCCATTACTTGGGAAAACAGATGCATTCTGCCCTTCTTTATCAATAATATTCTGGACACCCACTGGAAATTAAAAGAAGTCATGATAATGGCCATTTGGCTTATAAGTAGTTATTAATAAATTCCTTGTCTAGAAGTTTATGTGAAAAATACACTAAGTAAGTTTAAAAAAAAATACCCAGAGCATTGTATCTTCTTCTGTTACATGAGTGTTTTAAATGTGTGTTGATTGCATGTATTAAAAGTGTTTAAATCAATAGCTTTAAAGAAAATTATTAAAGAATATTATATATTACAGAAAAATCCCATGTTTCTTCCTTAGTGATATGTTTTTTAGGTAAAGTTCTTTCTTATTTTGGCTTTGTGACTAAAAAGTAAAATGGTTGTTAACCATCATTGTGAGAATTTGTATGCATTCCTTTTTCTTCGGGATTGTTTATATTCCCATATACTGTTTATTTAAAATGGTGCAGAGTGTTTAATGCCTCCATTCGTTAAATACTAATTTCTTTTATTAGTGATTAAGCCAAGACCACATACTTATTGGTACCTTGGGATGCCAGCTGTTTAGTGTTTTGGGTGTTTTTTTTTTTGTTGTTGTTTGTTTGTTGTTATTTTCTTACATTTTGCCATAAGGAGTCTAAATCACATGAGTCTGATTGGTACAGGTGCTGTTAATAAAGGCCTTACCCTTTCTTCTAGATAGTGAAACAGTGTCATTGAATGGCTAAGTTTGTTTAATCTTATTTCTTTTATTTTTAACAACTTCTTGCTAATAGGAATGAAACTGCTTGTACTTTTTGTACTGAAAAATATTTCATATTCGTGTACAACTGTGAAGATGAACATAGAATGAGAGTTGTTAAAAATTGTATATTTATTGCATTTATTTTCATTACCTACTCATGGCATGTCTGTAGGTTGTATTTCAATTAGCTTCTAGAGTAAGTGAGAAGCAAGTATCTGGTACAGAGATAGGCATGAGTAGAAAGATTCCTTTTATGGGAACAAAAGATCTTTGCTGTTTCTCAATAAAGAAAGTCGTATTTTACTTCATAGTGAAATTGTAGGCTCTTGCTTGTAGTTTTTCCAGCTGCACTAAACACAATTCTCTAACACAGTGGGACTTCCATGTGTCAAACTGCACAACTTCTGAGTTTTGACCTTGAGGAGAGTTTCTTTAAGAAGGCCTGTGTTTTGTTTTGTTTTGTTTTTTAAATTCGGGGGGACATATGCAGTTCTTCAAGATTTACTTTAAGTAATCTTATTCTTTGTTGTTACTGTGTGCACTTTTTCAGCGATTTCAGTTTCTATTTAGCTCCTAACTT
This sequence comes from Lagopus leucura, assembly GCF_019238085.1. NCBI lineage: Eukaryota > Metazoa > Chordata > Aves > Galliformes > Phasianidae > Lagopus > Lagopus leucura. The sequence continues at coordinate 5,291,280 of NW_024962272.1, forward strand.
AAAAGATTTCCACTTAGAATTCTACCTTTTGTAGAATTTTAGAGGACTTTTTGGAAAGAACTGTAATTTCAGTCAGAATTAATGTGATGGACCCACATTTTACTTGATTAGTCATGATAATTCAGACTAAATATACCCAAATGTGTGTTTATATGAATATGTTGTCTGTGAAATGAAACTTGTGGATTCCCGTGTCCTGAAATCCACTGAAATATGAAATGCATTATAGTAATCCAGACCATTGTATTAAATACAACACTGAAACTTAAGATTATTCTCTTTTCTCAAAACCACAGTTGAATTCTTAAAATAACTTACATGCAAAACTTGTATCTTATTTCATTCAATGTGTCTTCCCTTCAAATCGTGTGCTGTACCTCATTTTCACCAAGGATGAATTTTTTTTTTTTCTGAAATGTGAAGATCACTTGGCTGCAGTGACCCTGAGACGGTGGAGTTAAGGATCCTGTGGACAGTGAGAAGACTGAAAAGCAAATGCTCAGCCTGAACTTCAGAAGTATAGGGTTTGGCCTCTTCAGATTTCTTCTTGGAAGAGTCTGATGGAATGAGATAATGGAGGGGAAAAAGAGGCCTGAAGAGCTGGTTTAATATTCAAGGGTAATGTCCTCCAAGCTCAGCAGAGGTCCACCCAAAAGGAGAAGTTGGGCAAAAATACCTACATTGGGGGAACAAGGAGCTCCCATCGAACTCAGAGATGTGTACAATATAAACACAAAAAGGAAGTACACGGAGGGTGGAAGCAAGGGTGGTTAATTTGGGAGGGCAAAAGAAAGACTAGGGAAGATGGAGGCCCTTTCCTGAATAGTGTGGGGAACCTGGTTACACATGACAGGAAAAAGTATATCCGTTTTTGACTCATTCTTTAATAGCAAGACTGGCTTTCAGGAATCCCAGGTCACAGAGAATGGGGAGATTGAGTGCTGAAGGAGCTGGCTGTTGTCTTTGCAAGACTACACTTGATCTTTAGGTAACTGGTATGAGTGTCTGAAGCCTGGAGAGAAGCTGATGACTCCTGTCTTCAGGAAGGGCAGGAAAGTGGTCCAGGTGGCAGGTCAGTCTCAACCTTTCATTAATAATCTGAACGATGAGGCAGATGATAACCTCAGGAATTTTGGTGATACAGAACTGGAAGCAGTGACTGATACATCGGAGGGTTCTGCTGCTGTTCATCTGTTGGACAGAGTGGAGAAATGGATGAGTGGAATATCAGAGCCTTGCAACTGGTAAGGAACTCCGAGCATCAGGACAGGCTGGAGGCCTGATGGAAAGTTGTTCTGCAGAAAGAGAGATGTGAGACCTGGTTCCTTTGAAACAGAAGGAAGCACTTTTTCACTGTGTGAGTGACTTAGTACTGTGAGCAGCTTAGGTGTTGCTCTGAGAGGGTGTGAAGTATTCTCCCTAGAGATCTTCAGAAGCTATCTGGTCATGGTCCTGGACAGTACGCGCTGGGTGTCCCTGCTGGAGCTGAGGCTTCAGACCAGATTGGCCTCCAAAAGTCACTTCCAATCTCAACCGGTCTGTGATTCTGTGGAATTACTTCAGTGACTGTGGTTGGATTTTACTCCTAGAGTTGAGAAATTTGTTGCTTGAAACGGATGCTTACAGCTGAGTTATCCTGTTCTTGATGTATTAAAGCTAACGGATGTACAAAAGAAACTCTCATCTCTGCAACTGAATCCTTTGCTTTCTCTTATAATTGCATCTTTGGAAACTGTTCTTAAATTGACCAAGTGTTCCATACCGAGTACTCAGAAGAAAGCAATTGTGAGAATAAAGACTGTTATCAGTTAATGAAGGCAAATGCAGATCATCCTGACTGTTGTGTGCTCAGTCTGTTAGGAAAAAGTGAGGCAAGTTATTTATTAGTGAGGATGGAATTGTATATTATAGATTTTAACTTACTTTCACTTCTGACCAGTCCTTGCGTGATGGTAATGAACTGACTTTTGTAGTGCTACTTCATTTCCTGCCATGTCAGACCAGGAACAATGTTGTATTTCTTGTCCGTGCTAAATAAGTCAATTCATGTCAATTAAGAATGTATAATAGAATTATTCAGTTAAGTATTTTGCCACCTTTTTGTCAATCTCCAGACTAATTTGAAGACTTCATGTGTAATGACAGCATCTTTGGCGTGTCATTAGTGCTCCTTCTGCTTAGCTCATCAATGTAACAGTAAATGTTGCTTTTAGGTCCTTGTTTGCTTTGAACAGAGTTCAGAGAGGAAGGATACAACTTCTTTGTGTGTTTGTGTATATTTATGCGTAGCACAAATTTTTATATTTTATGTATAAATAAAATGGTATCCTTTTCTGATGTTTGATTCAAAAGCATTTTCTTTTTACCCAGAAATACTAACAAAAATGATGAAATTATTTATACAGAGGTTTATAACTGGAACATAGCTAATTATTTTTCTATAATCGTAACTTCATGTGGTGGTTTTATACCGTTAGAATTCCAGCATTAATAAACTGGGGAGGAAGACTCACTTGTTTTCTGATGGCATCTATTTTGAAGTTATCAATTTTCTTACAAATGTATTGAACTGATAGATGTAGTGGTGCATACTGCATGTTTGTGACCAGTGAAGCTGAAAATAAGCTAATGTCTTATTTGCAGCCAGTGTATGTAAGGCAATATATTTTCTGGTGAGGTACTGATCAGTCTCATATTCTAGTGACTTTTTTGATTCTTGAAAAGCTTAGTACCTCAAAGGTTCAGAGCATTGGAGTATTTTGTACTGTACGATCATTCAACAAGACTGAATGAGTTGTAGAGAGAATACTTACTGAGGAGTATAGTGTGTAACTGGAAATCACAAGCAGAAGCTGTCACAGTAAGGTTTAGACATATTGCGCTGGTAGAATACTAGCAGTGTACCTTTAAAAGTTAGGAGACATCAAGAAGCAAGTCTATTATCTGCATGTAAAATGTATCCATCAGCTTGATTAAAGTCTTAAGCTCTTTAATCAGAAACATTGGCTGGCAGGAGAGAGTATAACAGCCTTTTTTTTCCTGTGCTTGAATGTTTATGCCAGACTTGTTTTCATGTTTTCTCAGTCTTTCTGAAAGCTAATCGTCAGATTAGCTCAGTCCTGTATGCTAAATGCATTTCTGTATCAATTCTTCCAGCATGATAGTGATGTATATTTCACTTAATAGTGAAGTACTCTGTGTTACCAAAAAACTGTCAGTGTCTAGTGTTAAAGATTTCATACTAAAAACAGTAAACCAATAGCTCCCTCTGTGCTGCTTAATGCTTAATTTCCCCTTTTGGGGGTATTGGTCTGTATCCGCTGCTTAAAATTTTAAATAAGTGCTAGTGTCCCAGAGACCTTTGCTTTTTTAGCACTTGTTGGGAGGGGGACTTGGGCATGAGTGTTGTGGCTGTGTTGTTTTGTTTTGCAGGTTTTTTTTTGTTTTGTTTGTTTTGCTTTGTTTTCACCTTTCTGCCTTTCATGTGTTTTCTGTGGGCATTCTGTTTCTAGTTTCAGAAGGCAGTACTTAGTAAGTTATTTGTAATGCTATAAAAAGTTAGGGTATGCTATGAGCACTTCTAATAGTTTACATACTCTGAAATAAAGTGGAATATCAAAAAGAATAATGCCTCTAAAGTGTAGTTAAGGCATGTGATGTATGATTTATACTGAAGGAGATTTTTGAGTTTGTTCTTGTTCTCAGCTCAGTTTACTGTAGATACATAGAGAAAAAATAAATCTACCTATAAATTTAATACACGAAGTCATGAATGATTGTTCATATGAGCAAAAAGATACTGCTTATGTTTTTATCATTGTCAATGCTAAATTAAAAGCCTTTTTCTCTTAAGAGTTTTTTTTTATCATGACTTAAAAAACAAAACAAAACAAAAAAACAGCTAATTCTTCTTGATAAAGTAGTGTGGAAATACTGAAAACTAATGAGGTCACTTTTTAGTTTCCAGCACACAGATACTGCATGCAGTAAAAATACCAATATCAATGCCATGTGAATTGTCCAGAACAATATTTAGGCTCAGATGTCCCTTCAAAGAGGAGAAGAGAAAAAGTGGATTGAAATGAGGATATTTGTCTTGCCTTATGTAAAAGCCAGACAGATTCTCTGTTTGTGGCTTAAGCTAATGTTTAGTAATTCACGTCTTGCAAGCAAGTACTTAAGCTGTGGAAATTCATGCTATTTAACCTGTGGTTCAATTTAAATTTTTTCCAGCTTCTGAACTGTTAAAAAGTAGTAAAATAAATAAATAAATCCAATTTGCTTTGCAAAGAACAGTTATTGTTTAACCGGTACATCCTGCAGTATTATGTGATTATGACTACTTTCATTGTGGACTGATGGAAAAATCCCACTTTTCAATGTACTCTGTCTTTGTAATTCTCTAGTTCTAGCTGGCATACTTCATCACAGGATAAGCATCTTTATCTGACATTGGATGTGTTATGGATAATCATAATTTTAGTGAGTAATTTGCAGTAACTTTCAAATGACATCTGTATTCTGCCTTGTGTACAGAAGTTCTCAGCTGTTCAAGGTATGCTCACTGACCTCTTGAGCTGCTAATGTACACTTGAGTAGACTGCACATTCCTTGGGTATGCTGAAGATTGATATATCCCAGACCTTGACAGCTGCAGTGTTTTTCTGTGCCAACTTCAGACTGTCTAAGCAGCCTTTTTTCAGAAGAAATTGTTTGGCTCCCAAGACCATTCAGGGAACTGCCTTACCAAATCCTTTAATTGTGCCAACAGTTTAAGAGACTATTTAAACGTCTTTCCATCTTAAAACTGTAATAATTTTTAACTAATATTCTATTATATTAAATGTAGTTGCTTGTAGATTTATTTGAAACAGTTTTAGTTATGAAAATGTTTGACAAGTAAATCACATTTAATAGTAACTTACCATTCATTGTATTTTCCTAATGTTTTATTGTGATAATGAGAAAAATTTCCACGTCTCCATATTAACATTTAGTGAAATGAATCTCATTGATTTTTGAATGTTGATGCTGTTTTATTTTAATGCTGATAATACATATTTGAAAGCATAGTTAAGTAATTTTTTCCATTACTGCTTTGGCAGAAAGATTCGCTTAGGAAGAAAGCTGCTCTGTTTTGTACAATTACGAAAATACAAATATGCAAGCATTTGTTCATATGGGCTAGAATATTTGATGATATAATTACTGAATAGCATTTGTAACTTTATTTTTGATGACAAGAATTGTTATTTAAACAACATTTATTAATTATTAATATGATAGTGTTCAACGTTTGTAGTAACTAGTATGATTTTCTTACCTGGAAAGTTTGTTGTTGTTGTTCAATTAGCCTTTTCTATTTAGCTATTTCTTTGAAGTTTATTTTGTGTATACTGCTTATATTCCATATGACTTTCCTCAATTTTTTTTTTGTTATTCTCTGTATGAGTTATGACGTTTTTTTCTCTCCTGCTTCATTTACTGCTTATGTCTATTCTTTCAGCACAGATAGAAATTTGGCAGATTGTAGTTATGCAGTGAATGTAACAATTTCACTGACATGAATAAAAATTGGAACTGATTTTCTCTTTCTTGAACAGGCCTTTAAGTAAACTGTGAGATGGTTGTAAGTGATTTGAGGTTAACCTGACCTGTTTGTTTAATTTAAAAATACTGTTCACACCTATATGTTGGTGTTCTTAGGAAGAAAACAACTTACTGTTCATTAGTATGAAACTTCCAATGTTGGATATTGTTGTATGGTCAGTTTTTGTGAGCCATGGCAAGGTTTATGTAGAATCTAATTTGCCAGAGACGTGGTACATGCTGTAAACTCAACAAGAAATCACAGGTAGACTGAAGAATTCCTTTTCCCCAGCCTGTACATGACTACTTTGTACATATCCGGGTCTTGTTAAGCATCTTCATCAATGGTCTTCTAATGGTGCAAAGGAGGAGTACTGGCACACCAAAAGGCTGCTGCTGTTGCGCAAGACCTGGGTAGATTAGAGAGCTGGGCGGAGAGGAGCCTTATGAGGTTCAGCAACCTCTCTCTCTCTTTCTGGCAATGAGCATATTGGGAAAGTATTTATTAGTTAATATTCAAAACTCCACTGAGTATGACCCTGAAAAATTGGGCATTATCACAGGATCACAAAATTGCAAGGGTTGGAAGGGACTTCTGGACTTAAGTCCAAACGCCTGCTAAAGCACATTGCCTACAGTAGATCACACAAGTCTTGGAACTGGTCTTCTGAGCATGTGTTTTTAATACGACTGTGACTTTGAGAAGCTTCTTTCCACTTAAATTGTCACAGAATGTGGCTGTGGCAAAGTGGAGATCAGCTTCTTCTCCCAGGTCAAAATGTCAGGGCAATAGGTAAGAAGGACAGGTGTAGTGTAACACCTGGGATGGCATCACCTCACACCTCAGTACAGGGTAGAGGCTTCTGGAAAGGAGCTCTGTGGAGAAGGTGTCCTGGTGGACGAGAGCTTGGCCATGAGCCAGAGATGTGCCCTTGTGGCCAAGAAAAAGGCTGGCGGTATCTGGGGGGCATCAAAAAGAACATGGCCAGCAGGACAAGGAAGGTTACCCCCCTCTCCACTCTGCCTCGGTGAGGCCACTTGTGGAGTACTGTGTCCAGTTCCGGGCTCTCCAGTTCAGAAAAAACAGACATAGAGGTGTTCTAGAGAGAATGCAATGAAGGTCTGCAAAGTTGATTAGGAGCCTGGAGTATCCCCTGCACAAGGAAAGGCTGAGAGACGTGGGACTGTTCAGACTTGAGAAGAGAAGGCTGAGAAGGGATCTCATCACAGTTCATAAGTATCTCAAATTCTAGAGCCAAAAGGATGGTGCCAGGCTCTTTTCAGTGGGGTACAGTGCCAGGACAAGGGACAGTGATCACAAACTGGACCACAGGAAGTTCCATACAAACATGAGGAAGAACTTCTTTACTGTGAGGGTGATAGAGCACTGGTACAGGCTGGTCCAGAGAGGTTGTGGAGTCTCCTCCTCTAGAGGCACTCCAAATCCATCTGGATAATGTCTTGCTTAACTTACTGTGGGAACCTGAACCTGCTTTTGTCGGGCGGCTTGGACTTGATGGCATCCCGAGAGGTTCCTTCAAAGTCCTACGAGTCTGTGATTCTTTGGTATTCATCAGCAGCGATTTAGTGCAAGTTTCCATAGTTTTTGCACTGTTCTTTGTGTGTGTGTGTGTGTGTGTGTGTGTAAAGCAGGAATCATGTATTTAGAAGAAGATGTCTGAAAGTTACATGTTGCTGTGTACTCTTGTGAGGCCCTATGCAAGCTTCCCAGTGTGGAGTCTGGCGGGTGAGGGGGCTTCCAGGACAGCTCAAAGAGCAGCCTCTTCTCCTTGTGATGAATCTCATGATAGTGGATAATGCTTCTTGCAGTCATGCAGAAGCCTGAGAGCCTCATTTGCTCTAATAGATAAGTGAACAGAAAACACAACAGCTACTTCTTCTACACTGTTGTACAGAGGAAAGGAAAGGCAAGATCTAAGGAAGCCTGATGATAAGTAAATTCAGTATCTTATAAAAGCAGACAAAATTAGATTGAAGAAAGCCTGTAAGCTCACAAATCAACATCGGTAATTTTGCTTGTTTTTAAGTTTGAAAGTTTTTAAGTACTGTCTGTACTTTTTTAAGCATGCTGCAATGACTTCTTGTCCCTTAGCCTAATTTGCAAGTGATTTTAAGTAGTTCAGTACAAAATTACACTGAATCATGTATGGAAGGTATGAAAATGTTCAAGTACTTTTATCAGTTCAGCTCTGCTCTTTATGTTGCTGATTAACTGAGATTTGAATTAATAGTATTTTGAAATTGTAGTTGCGCTAGATTATTAGATGTTCATTCCTATACTGTGGTTCAAATAGTTCTTTATACTTGAACGGATGCTACTTCAGAGTATAAGAACTGCTGACATAATTAGTGTCCTCCTAAATAATGTAAAACAAATCACATTTCTATTGCTTTTAATTAGTGAGTTTTTATATGGGTTTGTGTTCTTTCTTTGATGGACTTTAGAAAGAAATGAACGGTGTTCTTAAGCATTCGGAACACACAGAATGCATGTTCTGTTTAGATCCTAATGCTTTGTGGATGCCTGCAGGGGTTTTTCCAAGCCTGAAAAATATTGTTATTTTTCATTTAGCTTCAGCCTGTGAAAAAGGAATAGTTTGGAAATCACTATCTGCACACACTGAGGTTTTTCTGATGACGTGGTAAGGTATTGCAGGATCTGCTCTTGCCAGATTTTTTGATTAAACAGGAAAGAGGTGTACAGTTTAGTCTTCAGAGCTGATACACTGAAATCCGAGGTCATGTAAGTATCATGAAGTGACATCAGTCAGTGAGTGAGAGGCTGTATTGCTTGGTTTTGAAAAGGGGTGAGAAAAAATCTGTGGTCTCGTTTGATTAACACAATTGATTACAGTACTGTTTGAGGCCTAGTTTTTTCTCATCTTCTGCCTTAACACATCATTATCCTGTTCGTTATCTGCTGGCTTGCACGCCACACTGTCAGTGAGCAGTCGTTATACTGCTAACCCACACTGATTAGAAAACAATGATCTCCCTTTCAGGACTTTTGTGTGTGTGTGTGTGTGTCTGTAATAGTGTGGAATAGCTAGAGGCCTATTTCTTCCTCTTACCTTTTTTTAAATACCAGAACGGAAGTCCTCTTGTCAGGACTTTCAGCACTGCACTACAGCAGTTCTATATATTCAACAGAGATAGTTACATTAAATTTCTCTGATTTTGTGGAAGACCAACTGTTACTACTGTTTTTTCTTTATGCTGTAGTCCAGTTTGCATATGAGCTGGTGACAGCCTCAAATTGTTCGATTCACACTTGTGACCAGAGTGTTTCTTTTATTTAATTACTGACATAGCTAGCTCAGTCTGATTTGTTGGTGGTGTGTGTTCTTAAAATAATTGGATAATTTTTTTTTTGTTTCCATCAATACTTTACTAGTGCAGGAAATTTCCATAAAGTTTTCTTTTCTATGCGGTTGACAAAGTTGATGGCATTTAAGGATTTAAACATCTATAAACTAGAAGTGACTGTATTTGAAAGAAGAGGATATTTCTAAGAAAAACAAAACAGCCCCCTCCCCCTCCACTTTTCAGTTTTTTTTTTTTTGCACAAGTTCATTGTTCACATTCTTCATGGAATTTTAAAATTCAAATGTGTGCATTTCTAAATTTTAAAGGAGGACACTCAGAACTTTAAAAAAAGGTTTTCAGGGTTGCCTCATAAAGTATTTACAATCATTTATTCTAGTTCTTATGTAATCATTATTAATTTTTTAATTATAATTTTATTTGTCTAGTATGATATTACTGTTGATTTAATAACTTAGACTCAATACACTGATAAATCCTGATTGAAATTATCTTGGCTTTAGAGATGTCTTTTGATTTCATCTTGTAGGTATTTGTCTTGTTTTGAAGGAAGAGAAACGTTATGTTGGACCAGCTGTCATGTGCTGGATCTAATATTGCTTGTAAAGTTTAAGTCTGCTTCCCAGAAGGAAAGGCTGATTGGGAACAAATGGAAAGAAAACATAGCAAAAGTATAAAGTGCAGTTTCTATTCCTGAGATTGACTCTAATTTAGTCATACAATGTGTGGTTTTCATTAACTCTTGTGAGGTCAAACCTGTAGTTCTGTTACACTGTTGTATGTCTTACATGACCATTGCTTTTAGCTGTTTCTAGTCATGGACAGAGTAATCTGAGAAAAGGAACAATCTGTTCATGTCCATAAAAAGTGAGAAAATGATTGAAGAGGAAATTAAGTGAGAAAACTATAATGAAGCCAAATGGTGGAGGTAAAGAGAGGAAGTCAAGTCTTCTGTTTTAGATGTTAATAAAGTTTAAGATTTTTTTTTTTTTTTTTTCAGAGAAAAGCTGTGTTATTTATCTATTCTAGATTATTTCAGTGAGTTTCTTGCTAACAAATTAAATCTTTATTTTAGCATGCTCTTAGGTTCTGGAAGCTAGGTAGAAAAGGAAAGCAGGGAAATTGCAATAGCCATCGGAGTGGTGATTTTCCTTTCATGTCATAGATTTTTTTTATGCACATTCCACTTTTTTTTAAGATTAAAAGCTAATAAAAGTAGCCTAAATTGCATCCTTGTGATTTTTTTAATCTGGCTGGCAGTTTGACAGTTTTGATTTATTAATTTTTAATTTGTTGATAGCCTGTGTTCAGTAGACTTGATATTAGTCCAGTGCATGGTTTATGTACATATGCTTTGCTTGCTCTATTCTCCTTGACTTCAACATTGCTGGTTTTTGTCTTATATTTATAGAGTTAACAAAACATGATTTTAATTTTTGACTGCGTCAATATTGGCACTTCCAGTAATACTATTGTATTGTAATAAAAATACAATACGAAATAACCATGCAAAATAACATGTTATGTGTAGTGAAAAATAGAAATCTGGAAAAGATATTAGCTTACCTTTGATTCTCACAAACTTTCTTCATTGCATTTTTTTAAAAGCACTTTTTTCTCTCTTTTATATAAGAATCTTTTCTGAAGCTTTTATGTGATGCAAGTTAGAACATTTGTTAGGCTTATGCTGTCTGCTTTGAAACAAATCTAGGAGCTGTGCATAACAGAATTTAATGTTGAATTATGTATTCTATGTGTATTGTAAACTGAACATATATCGATAGATGTATACTACTAGACATTCTTGAAGTTTATATACCAGAAGGCAATTTTGATTGAATAATATTATTTTTTGCTGCTATATGTCACATTGCACACTCTTTTATAGTTGATCAAAAAAAATCTACATTGTTAAAACTGTTTATTTAAGAACTGCTTAGTATGTTTTTAGTCTCAAGATATGGTAATTCTTACTATAATAGAGAGTTTTTTTAATAGTTGTCTTCTCTATGTTCTCAAGTTGTCTTTTTGGTTACAAGAGATATAGTCCATACTAATTCTATTTATGTCTTTTTTCTTCTTTTTAAGGCTGATAAAGAATTTGTGTGGTCTCTTTGGAAACGTCTCCAAGTGTCAAATCCAGACCTTACGCAAGCTATCAGTTTAGCTGTGGAAAGGTGAGTTTAAACATCTAACATTTTTTAAAAACAAACAAAACTGCTGATACTACATTCATGTTTTTAATTGAGAAAAAAAGCGTGATTTAAAAAATGTTACATATGCTATACCTATGTGCATATCTATTATTGAACTGTGTCAAATGTACTCAGAACATGTTGCTAGTTTCCTTTTTTGTGTTGGGACGTTTATCTGCAGAGAAGAAGCTCAGTTATTAGGATAGTGTTTACATACTACTTTCGCATTGCTTGTGTATTTTGATTTGGGAAGTTATTTAAGTGTATTTAAGATGATTTAGGAACAGATTTACTGTTTGTCATCATGTTAAAACACTTACTCTAACCTATTTGTTTTAGGATGAAATTTGATTATATGCGGTTGCGGTGGTAGTTTTACTGTTCTTTCTCCAGATATAAAAAGACAAAACATTTGTTTTACTTAACAAATTTTATAGATAGATGAAAAATATGGAAAATTTTAGCTCATTGAAATAAAGCTTAATAAGCTATAAGAAGGTTTTCAGGCTTAGTAACATTTTTGTTTTGTATTCCATCTAAAAAAAAATAGGATATTAGGAAAAGTAAAGCACAGAGATACTGGCATGTATTTAAACAATGTTGAATGTAGTGAATTACTTGTGCCTCTGCATAGTTTATAAAATTCAAGGCTTCCTTCCTTAATTTTTCATCTTCATGTCCAGGAATATGTTTTGTTATTAACCTTTGCTTTAAATTATCACAAAAATTGATTCTGAGTGTATTATGCTCAATGTTTTTACTAGGGTGGAAAACATTTGTGGTAGCCTTTTTAACTTGTAGCTTAGCATACCACAAGATAACGAAAGTAGATCGCTGCAGTAATCTTTTCTATAATAGTCTATTTCATATGAGAGTAAAAAGTAATATACCCTGTATAGATACTTTGAGTTTTTTATGTAGAAGTTGGTGACTCGTACCAATCACCAACTTCTACATAAATTAAGGAAGCATGACAACATGTTCTTATTAAGGTTTTTGCTTATATCCTCTCTTCTTTCAGAAGAGTACTATCAATTCAGAACACATCACAGGAACTCAAAGCTATATAACTGTATTGTATAATTCTCCTCTCAAGAGTTATGCATTTAAGAAGGAAGAAATTAGTTCCCTAACACCTTTTTAGGTGATAGCTTTACCAAAGAGAATCTTGGAATAGGTCTGTATAGAACCTATTCAGTATACAAGAGTATCATTAATGTTGACTTAAACTTTGGATTTACTTTGATTTGACAGATGGAGCAATATCATGTTTGTTTGTTTTTTGTTGTTTTTTTTTTCCTGTTGATGTAGCTTCTCTTTCACCTCAGAATGGTTTAACTGCTTCATTGGAACACATTTTTAGTGAATCTGAAGATTCACTTTACTTGTGAATCTTCTGCACAACCAAATTACAGCCCCGCATATTCTGTTAACTTTTTCAGTTATAGCTTTCCATAATCTTTTCTGAAGATTTTCACACTCTTCTGTTTCATGAACTTCATACTCTTCTTTCAGGAAAAATTTGTCTTCTTCCATGCCTTACAGTATAATGTATAGTTGTATCATGACAGTTTTATCTCAATTCAGAAATGTTAATGAAATATCTGGGTAATTTATAATCAGCACAGTGTTTGGTCAGGAAATTTTAGCTTTCTGACTTTGTTAATTTAGCCAAGATAAGTGGTTTTAAAGGGGAGAGAGTTGGGATTATTAAGTAATGGTTATAAGCAAAATGATTTCTAAAGCAGATCACTCAGCTCAAAGCCTTTTCTGTGTACCACTTAGTTTTGTAAGTTAAGATGTTAAGTATAACATCAGGCTTTGGCCTCAGTGATACTTCTGGATCCCTTCCAACTCAAGATGTGCATGTGTTTCTGTGATTATATCTGATAAAAACAGAAACGACAACAAAAACAAAAACCAGCTCAACTCTTCTTTAACTCATCTGTATTAGGAACAAAACCGATCCTTTTGTTAATGCTTTCCAACTTGATTTCCATCTATTATTGACTTAAGTGATTTTTGAAGTAGATAAAAACAGAATGAAATGGATTTAGAACTTTTGCTGTCTCTGCTTGGGATTATAACGTGAATATTGCAAATGTTTGTGTAACTTCATTTTTCAGTGTGTTCTGTCTATTGAAAATTCAATCACCAACAAGCTTTCAGTGCCAGCTTCTTAGCTGATCTTCTGAGATCAGAAACACAGAATGGTAGCTGGTATGCAGTGGGGAGCACGTCTGGCTGCCTTACTCAGTTGTGATGATTTACCTGTTGGCGTTGATTTTTCCTTCTCAGTCTGCAGAACCGTGGAGGGGTTCTGCAGAGACACCTCAGGCTTTGAGGCAGGCCTTTCCTTCTTAGTCTTTGTTGTGGCAGTTTGCCATTTCTCATCACTTTTTCTTTGCCTCTGACTGGATGTGCTGGTGGGGGAGTTTGGGGCTGTTTGGCCCTGGGCTGTGGATTTAATGCGGGTTGTGTGTGAATCCAGCTGTCTCTCCTCACTGCTGCCCTCCCTGCAGCTCAGTTATCTCTTGCAGGAGATCCTCCGCCTTGGCACATCTTATGCAGGTGAGTTTGCCATTCTCCTCTACTCCAGGAGCAAGGGCCAGGCACTTCCCACAGACCACCATCTGCACAGATGCTTCTTCCTTTAGTAGCTCTTTATGGATGGAGGCATTGGTCATGACCTGGGTAGATGGTGTATATCACCCTGCTACAGCTGCAGCCTTAGCTTGATGTTGAGTGCTTCTGCTTCAAGACTCTTGTGGAATGAGTGCCCCTCACTTCTGCAGCTGGTAGAACCTGAGTGCCCTGCTGTGTGAGCCACTGCCACATGTGATGCTCATGCTCTGTTTACCTGCCTTGTGCTTGGTTGGTAGCAACTCATCCCTGAGTTTCTTTGAGGGATGTGGGTATGGTCTCAATTGGCCCTGGCAATGCCCACACTACATCAGCCTCTCTCACAAGAGCTTCCCTTTTTGTAGGATTGCTCCCCTTTCTAGGTGTTTCCCAGACAAGGGAAACCCTTGCAGCCTCCCTGTACCTTGAGATTTGTTGCTCTGGTTCAGGCCAGGATTGTTCTGAAGCAGCTGGTCTTGATGACTGAGCCTGCTACCTACTGGAAATAATCATACTCTAAGAAAGTGTAGTCTTTCTGTTTCTAAGATCACATGTAATTAATCTGTCAGTTTTGTTGCATGGATTTCATTCTTCAAGTTAGTGAAATCAGCAGCCAGACTTCCTTCAGGAGACTACACTAACAAGAGTAAGAACATGTAACAGTGAAAGGACAAAGTGTTAACTTAAAACCTTGTACGCCACAGGTGTGTAATGAAGAAAGAAAAAAATAATGTATGTAGACTGTTCCAAAAGTAATGCCTTCTCTTTTATTATGTTGACCCATGACACCAGAGGTAGATGTTGGTGGTTTGGCAGTAGAGGCTGAGCCTTCCCACCGATACTGTTACCTCTTGTTGCTGTGTGACAGATGGCCGCAGAGGGGCAGTCTAAAACAATGTCTGACGTGGAAGTGCATGCGAAGCAAAGTTGTGGAATTCCTCCATGCAGGAAAAATGGCACTCAGTGGCATTCATCGATGCTTGCTGAGCATTTATGGAGCCCAGTGGATGTGAGGTGGAAGGTGATAATTTTCTGCAATGGTGACAGAGGTAGTGGGTCACCTCTGCTGGTGCAGATTGTTATCAGTGTAGCTTGCAAGCTCTTGTTCAGTGGTCATGAAGATGCATAGTTTGTGGTGACTATGTTGACAAATTGTGTTTTGTAGCTGCGAATTTGTTCTGTCGAATAGCATTGTTGTGCTCCTTCTATTTGTTGTAGTTTCCATGCAAATAAACAGGAGGCTTTACTTTTGGGGCAGCCTACATGTTGGCAATACTAGCTGCATAGTCAAGTGAATTTTATTAGTGACATTAATTTATATTTGTAACATTAAACTATTCCTTATATTATCCTTTTCTGAAATAAACAAAAAAGTTTAGAAGGCATAATTTGGGGGATATAGGAGGGAATTAACAGTAGCTTTCCATTATTTGTGTGCTATCTTGAAGTGATTTCATGATCCTAAAATAGAAGTTAACCTACCCTAAAACAGTAAAAATGTAACTGGTGCCTTTTTATTTATGTGCTGTTGATTCTTACAATACACCAATGATGTTCTGCTTTTCAGCAGTCTTTGCAGTTCTTGCTGGGTAACTGTAACTATATTCCCATTTTAATATTCAGATATAAACAAAAAATTATCTTTACTGTGCAAATGAGAAATGCCTTTGGGATATGTAAAAGCCTCCAGGTATTCTCGAACAAGCCATTGTAAAAGTACATCTCATGTTAGTATACTTTCCAGCTACTTTAAATACTATTGATCTCGGTATTATGTAAAGAGCATGCTATTTCTGGCTCATTGCCTTTTGAAATATTCACTTTTTTGATGATGAATTTTTTTAAAAAAGGTTGCTTAACAGTACCCTTTACAGGTAAGTACATATATAAACTCAGAATTGAAGATCAGATAAGAGTATCAAATGGTTTAAAACATTGTGGTAAACTTTCAGAGACCTCAGTAAGACTTTCATGTTACACGAAATCTTGATAGGTCAATTGATTCTGATTTTCCTCTGGGACATCTGACTGCCTTTCTCCTGAAAGGTGGAGTCAGACTGTGGCAGTGATACAAAACTTGGTAGATGTTGATGGAGATTGTATTACACTGGATGATATCATTGCTTTAGCTATGTTTTCCTACACCTATTCCTAGTGTGCTGTCTTGCAAGATTTCAGCGAAGAGTGGGAATGAATATAATGTTTGATGTCATTATGGCAGCCTAACATTATTATTCCAGTAATGGATAGAATTTCATTGTTCTTGCTGGGATATTACGTCTTTCTAAAGGTGAAGAAAACAGGGCTGAAGAGCAAGTGGTCAGAAATATCCATAGAAATTTTTTGGAAGGGCTATCAAAGGAACTTAGGCTACATTTTGCTGTCCTGTGGATAGCAAAATATTGAAGAAACATGAAAAATAAGGTTGGTATGGATTCCTCACTGGTTGAAGATGTGTGTATGTACTGGAAATAAGTACTTTTATGCAGAAGGGTGTTAATGCTTTGTATGTATGAGTAAACGTAGATTGCTGATATTAATTGAAAAATAATTTTAAAGGGATCTTTTGAAGGGATGGTAAACAACTTTTTTTCTTAAGCCTTTTATTTTTTTTTTTTTTACTCGTGCACATTAGTAGGCAACAGAATGACAGAACTAAAGAATAAAGAAGTTCTAACATGTTCTTGAAAGTTGTTACTGTTTTGTCATTGAGTTTAAAGTAAAGTGGACTCCCTAGTTATTATCACTCAATAAAGTGGATGGAATAATAGAGCATAAGGGTACAACCTTTTTGTCTAAGGTCAAATAATTGTGATTGTCTACAGTTGATGAAAGTTTAATATCCTATTTCATTAAAAATTCTCAGAACATTGAACATAAGTCAACATTCCATGGAGAAGAAAGTATTATGCAGCTTGCATGTGTGCATATCTGCATATCGGAGCACAAAATATTGACATGATAATTGCAGTCAAGCCTGATTGAACAGTGGCCTGTGGGAATTCAGCTGGTGTTGTACCAACTGGATGGCTGCTCAGGACACAGTTTGAAATGCAAGGTGCAAGTTAGCACTTTATTCAGCACAGGCAGGCATCATTTAAAAATCCTTGGGGGAAACCCTGGTGATGTGCAGATGTTAAAGCAGTCTGTTCTGAAGTGCTGATATTTTAAACACTGTAAGAGGGTTGTGTATTTTAGATGAAAAATGTTTGCAAAATTATTAGGGAAAAATGTCACTTTATTTTCTTTACTGCCCTAGTATTCTATGTGTATTCTTAAAATATGAAACATAAATCATCTAGTGAATTAACTTAGAGAAGCGAGAAATTACACGTCTTTAGTGATGCTTTTTCATTTTGATATGTATGATATAACATAAAACTGGTAACAAACACAGCTTCATAAATAATTTACTAAGGAAATAATTTCTTTTTACAGTTTGTTTATAATTAGACCTTACGTTATTTTTGTGAAGAAACTAGTGTACATGTAATGTGGCTTTGATTCAGAAAATATGTCCTGTCTTAGAGTACAGCAGATATATGCTATTGATTTTAGTTCAGTTTAGGGTTTTTTTTTTTTATTTTATGTGGTTTAAATGTTTTGAAAGCACAATTTGCAAGTATTACAAGTAAAAGGAAATAAAAGGAATTATGTGTCAATTAAAATATGAAGTGTAAGGATCTTCTAAGGTCTAGGTGAGATTAAATAGTACATTAAATAAAAATTATTTAGTTCTGTTTTCTTATCTCAGTTGGTGCACCAACACACTAATGTTTTTACTTGAAAGTTGTTTCTTCTAACCACTAATTCTAAAGCCAGAGGGCTGTGACTGTACACAGCAAATTACAGTATTGGTGCCATATTCACAGTAACATTGACAGTGTGTGATTTTGCCTTGCATGTGGGCCGTTCATTATCTATTTAATAATAATGTTGAATACATCCACTTTCACAAGTACGCTAATGGAAATGTAAAGACCAGGGGAAGTAATAATTGTCTTGAATGGCACATCAAACCAGTTCATCATAACTTTTAAAAATAGGAATATTTCCAGATTTTTTTTTTTATTTTTAGTTATAGATAAAATACGTACAGTGTTAAGGTAAAAAAAAATTGTTGTTCTTCTATCATGAATCTCAAGGTTTGCAGAGTTTAAGTTTTAAGTTTTTTAGGTTTGTAGGGCAGAATCTTTAGATTGTGAGCTTTTTTTTAAAATCCTACTATTTATAAAACCAAACAGAGATAATACATGAAACCTGAGAACAGCAACTCCAATTTTTTATTAGTTAGAATTATTTTCATTAAGTTGATGTAAAAATGGCATAATTATATATATATCTTTTTTTTTTTTTCCTAGACAAATAATTGATTGGCTGATTAAGATCTGTGTTAGCATCGAAGATGCCTCTCTTCCCAGAATACTTTCATTGAAGATTTTAGGAAGCGTGATGTCTTGTGAACTTCCCCAAACTTTTTAGTTTTGAAAACCTTGGCATTTTTTGTGCTCCTTATTCTGTTTTCACACCTCATTCATAACTGTTTCCTTAAAGAGTAATGTTTCATTTTTGACAAGTCATTAATAATGGTCCAAACCTCAAAAATGTTATCCTGTCCTGTTGTGTAATGTATCATGTAACACAGGAAAAAATCATAATAGGAAAAATGTTAAACAGTATTTCCTTGGTTTCTTCATTTTTGGGGAAAACTGAATCTAGATAGTTTATGTAGCTAAATACAGCTGTGTTAAACATTTAAAATAGGTAGTACTCATGGGAAAACTGATTGGAGCTTAAAACTTGTACAAATTGACAGCCTCTCTTCATTCCATTTTTCATCCTAGAGAAGTCTGGAAATATTCTTAGCTCACATCATTATTGCTCATCAGTGGTTCTAATTAGCTAAACAGGAGTTTGTCTCAGTCATTGATCATCATCAGCTTCTTGACAGTGCCTGATTTTTTTTTTTTTTTTTTTCCCCATATTGCAACGGACCTTTTTTAATATGTTGGAAATACATAACGGCTCAATTGATAAAGTCAGTTGATGATTTTTATGCATATTTCTAAAAAGTAGGAGGGTATAATTTCATTTCTTGTCTAATATGATTTTAATGCACAAAAACAAGTAGAAGTATGATATGCAAGTTTCAGTCATATTACCTTGAGGGTCTATGGGGAACTGTACTGTAATGAACACTGGAAATTATTCTGTGCCACCAGGAGGAGCTCCTGGAAAAGATCCATAGGAGATTTCGATTTAAGCTTTAGTGTTCTGAAGGCATCCATTGTGTTCTTATGTTCTTAAAATCATTATTACTTTTAGAGCTGTGTGTGATAACTAGTGCAGCTATTTTGTATTTTGTATGAGGCATTACATATCTCATTATCTTGAGAGCCCCACCCCATATAGCCAAAAAATGCCATAAATTTACATTAGTCTATTCCCACTTATGATGATGATGATGATGATGATGATGGATCTGTATTTACAAACACTGTTCCTTGATAGCTTTGTTCAAAGGGCTGTTTGACTGAGGATCAACTAGATATAGAAAGTACTGAGTTTAATTAGAAATATTCCTTGAAGAACTAGGTCATTTGTGTGTGTTCACAAACGTAGGCATATTTTTTCTTAGGTATTTTTTTATTATTATTCCTGTCTCTGTGGTTCAGTACTTTATTCCTATAAGCCTATTTGATACAGACTTGTCCTAAATTTACAGGACTCTATAAATTCTTCACTAGTGATAAAAACATCTGAATTAGCTATGTGTACCGTTTTTCAGATCTCAAGATAAGTTTGTTCTTTTGCTTTGTTCTTGTCACTTTTATTCACTTTCTTTCCCTTCTCTTGTTAAAAGGAAAACACACCTGTGGATTTCTTTTTGAGGCTTGCCTTCCAAAATCTGTCTTGACTCATCAGTGTTTTGGATCAATTAATCCATTAGAAAATGGGTTTAATACATTTTGAAGTGATGATTGTGTGGCTGAGATAAGAGGTTAATTAGTTAGCCAGTGTTTGTGTTTAATTTGGCTTAGTTTTATAAAAAACAACTTTCTGAGAGAGGGTAGTGGTTAGAGTAGTAGAGAAGGCAGTGGCAGATTGTAGATGGCAAATGACATGAGAGTAGTAAGAGCAATGGTTTAATTTAATTATGCAAAATAAAAACACCTGAAGTAAAATGGGGAAGGGAGTAAATCAGTGTTGGAACAGTGCATCTGATATTTTAGTCAGCAACTGAAGTCGAGATGCTTTTGAAGGCAAGAGGCAGTATTATTCAATGGTGTTGGGGGTTTATGGTTGTATTCTGTTTGCTGGCTATGTTGTTACTGTTCCAAGTACTTCATACTAGAGGCCCTCTTTTTTTTTGTTTCCTAAAGCTTTTAAAGTTTTAGATCAAGCAAAATGGGTTTTATATGTATTTCAATATTGTCTGATCTTAAGTTCTTAACTTCTGTAGTTGTAGTTAACAACTGAAGAAACTTGGAGTACCATTGTATCTACAATTTAGTTAGATTTAGATTAGATCAGTTAATCACTTCATCATAGTGTGGTGCCTTTAGAAGAGAGAACTTATCTCCCAAAATATTTGGTTTTTGTGTACTGCAGGCACTCCTTTGGAAAAAACCAAAACCAAAAACAAAACAGCTGCTAGCCATTAGGGATCACAGAGCAAAGAAGCTCAGTATGAGAAAGCAATGAGGATTTTAGGTTGTAGCAGACTTCTGGCTCATTAAAGTTGCACGATAGTTTATAGTAACTGTCATAAGCAACAGACCTGTTTCAGGAGCACACAAGCTCCAGATATTTGAGATTTTTCTTATTTACATCTAATTTTTAAAGCGATTTTGCAGGTTATGGTCTGTAAAGGATTATAAACTTTTCAGAAATTCCTTTTTTTAAAAACAAACAAACAAAAAAACCCCACCTCATTGAGAAGTTGAGTTCTTGAATTTTAGTGTTGTGGTTCAGCCTTGGTAGGTAGCTGAGTCCCACACAACCACTTGCTCACTCTCCTGCAGCAAGAGAAGAGAATCAGAAGAGTAAAGTGAGAAAATTCATGGGTTGAGAGAAAGGCAGTTTAATGGGTAAAACAAAAATTGTGGGCAAGCAGAGAACAATGAAGAAGTCATTGACTACTTCCCATTGGCAGGTAGATAGTCATTTACTGGGAATTAGGTCTACATCACTTGTGGTGCTTACTTTGGAAGACAAACACCATAACTCTGAATTTTCTTTCTGTCCCCCAGCTCTTACTCCTAGGCATGTCATTGTATGGTATGGGATATTCCTTGGGTCAGTTTGAATCATCTTTCCTGGCTGTGTCCCCTCCCTGATCCTTTTCCATCTCCAGCCTCCTTGGTGTGGCAGTGTGAGAAACAGAAGAGTCCTCGACTCTGTAAGCACTACGCTGGAACTGCTAAACAAACAAACAAAATAAAACATATCCAAAACAGTGCCATATGAGCTGCTAAGAAGAAAATGAACTCAATCTCACTCTAAATCAGCGCAAATAGTTAATTATTACTTAGAAATTTCATTTTTTCTCCTCCAGTGTCTTTTTCCCTAGTTTTTTCTTCAAAAGACATCACACTGTAACTTTAAGGAGAAATGAGCTAAACTTTCTAACAGGATGGATTTCTGTAACTGCATGCAACTTTGTACAGTTTTAGTAGGGTTCGAAGAGAAACTATGAAAAGCTATCAGTATCTGTGGAAGTAATGCTTTATTTCTATTCAAACTACAACTTACAAAGAGCAAAGTAATGTGATTTGCTGGTACAAATTCTCCACTACAAAAGAGTGTTTATCAACATAGTCACCACCATTGGCTATGTGTTTTTGCCAGAGGTGATCAAGAGCCTGCATGCCACTCTCTTAAAGGTCTGCACCACCGAAAGTGATCCACTGTTTCACAACTTCTGTGATGGTGTCGTTGCTAGGAAAATATTGTCTGTGCAGTCTATCTGTCATTGGCCTGAACATATGGAAGTCAGAAGGTGCCAAATCTGGACTATATGATTGATGTGGTAGAATAGTCCAGCCAAGACTGCCAGTGTAGCTCCATGGTCTTCAAACTGATGTGAGGTCTGGTGTTATCATGCTGCAAGAGAAAGGTTGTCTTCTTTTTTGGCCTGACTCTAAAAGTTTGAGCCCTCAGCTTAGTCAGTGTTGCTATGTGAGAGTTAAAGGTTTGTCCAGGTTCCAGGAAATCAGAAGAATCACCACTATCCAATTCCAGAAGACAGTGTACATTACTTTGCACACAGAGAGCTGCATCTTGAGCTTTTTCTTTCATGGGGAATTCAGATGTCACCACTCTGTGGACTCACATGTTGTTGCTGGTTTGTAGTGATGACACCATATCTCATGGTAATAATGCAATCCATGAAACTGTCACCTTCAGCTTTGTGTTAGTTCAGTAGGTCCTGATAAACTTGCGTATAGTGCTCTTTCTATTTCTGTTGAACATTTCTGGGACCTGCCTGATACAAACTTTGTGATATTCCAACACTGCTACTATTGTTTCCAATGCATTAAAGCTGACATTCAGCTCTGTACCCAGTTACCTGACAACACTGTATCTATTTGGGTCAATTAGCTGGTTGAGACTCTCCTGTGGTGTGCCATGGCTCTCCAGAACATGGCTGGTCTTTCACATTGCTGTTTCCACTACTGTAATGCAGTACCCACTGCCTCACTGTGCACACATCCATTTCCACAAATTCTCAGCAAGTGTCAGTGGATGCCAATGGTTATAATTTTTTTTTATCTGCATAGAGGAATTCAATTCTACACTTCTGCTTTCATACGCACTTCCAGGTCAGATACCATCTTTTTCAGACTGCCTCTCTGCTGTCCTCTGTCACAAAGCAACAATTATAATGGAATACTGGTGGAAAGGTTCAATCTATACTGCTGTACCACCCACATCTGCCTCAGAAGTTGTGGGACAACATAACAAAATAGAAGGCATTGCATTCAGAATAGCCCTTGTACTTCACTTTCTGCAGTGATGAGTCCTTGAGATCTCAGTCCCCAAAAACCTTGCAGTGAATTCTGTACCATTTTTACTTAATTCTTTTTTTACTCAAGATCAGTCTAGGTATTTTAAAAGCCATAGAAATTATGGATAATATGGTATGGATAATATCCAAACAGCTTAATGTCACTGTGTTGCCAAGGAAGGGAGAACATTTTGTTCAGTCTGTAGGCAAGTATATCTAGTGCATTTTAGGAGGAATGAGATAGCTAATTTTAGCTATTTTAAAATCTGTTCTAATACCTATTGCTTCAGTTTCTTTCTGAAGAAAGCTGTTTACAGATGTAATTTGCTGTCACTTGCCATATGCTCCCTGATTAATTCTGCAAGGCCTGTCAGCTTCAAATAATTCAATTTTCCGTGTTTTAAAATGACATTCATTATCAGGACATGAAAAATTCAAATGATCAACTGCAAATTGTGACTAATAAAGTGTCTTTTTTTTTTTTGTTTCTAGAGAAAAGCAGAAAGCTGAAGTCAAGGACAGAAAGATATTAGAAATTTTGCAAGTTAAAGACAGCGAAATAGAAACCCTAGAACAGGTTAGTAGTACATTTAGAGCAGTTAAGAAAACTTATAACTGACACAGAATTTGAGAAGTAAAAATAGTTATTGAGAATTAAAAATAGTTTGTTGTGTTTTAAGGTGAAAGCTGTGGTGATTCAGAAATGATGCATTTTGAAAGTCTTTAACTCTGAAGAGTTGTTCAAAAAGTTGATGTTTAAATTTAAAAACTTTTTGTGAGTTCTGAGACATTCTAGCAACTTTGTGTTTCATTTTGGTGTACCAGAATGACCTAAATTTGTGTTTTCAATTTTGACTAGGTTTAGATTTGGAACTTAATAGTGCTTTGGAAAGATTTACCATCTTGACAAATACAGTAATCAAAAGTAAAACATTTTTAGAGTAAGGAAGACTAAATAATTAGTATCCTAAAAGCAATACAACCAATTATTTTTATTTTTACTAACACATAATAGCATTTACTAGGTTCCTGGTTACCAGAAACTGTAGCACGATACTTCCAAATCCAAAATGTCATGCATAAACATCTATGTCGTGTATTCTTTATTGAACTGCTTATTCAAATTTGAATACTGTGCTTAAGTATAAAATTAAATGCAAAATATGTATTGAGCTAGGCTGTTGGCTAAACTGAGGAAACACGAGCTCATTTTCTAAAAATCAGAATAATTCTGAAAAGTAATCAAAGTTGTTGAATCTTCATAGGATTTGAAGTACAATATTTATGAAATTAAGCATTAACAAGCACTAAATAAAGGCAAGAGAACAACTTCTCTTTATTCATAACTCTCTAATGACTTTCTACTCAAAACTAAGGGAAGCAAAGTTTGCTTTTCAGTACAAACTAAATTAGTTATAGGAAAATAACATAATTATATCAAACGCTATATGAGAAAGGAAAAAGAGAACTAGGATTACTTCACATATACCGAGCCTGTTAACAGAAACACAAAGATTAAAGGTGTTCTTTCACATGGCTAAAGCTGCAGCACCCAGGGACAGAAGGCTGGTTAATAAATGTAGGTTTTCTTTGTAGAATCACTGACTGGGTGAGCTTGGTAGAAGGGGCTTCTGGAAGTACTATAGGCCACTCTACTGCTGAAGCAGGATTATTTCTAGCATCATTTGCCCAGGACCGTTCCCAGACTACGTTTGCATATCTGCAAGAAAGAAGACTCCACAACCTCTCTGTGCAATATGTGCCAGTGCTCGATTGCATGCACAGTGAAAAAGTGTTTTCTGCTATTCAAAGGGAACCTGCTGTGTTTCACTTTATGCCCATTAGTACTTCTGTTGCCAGGCACTGCTGAAAAGAGCTTGGCTCTGTTTTGTTTGCACTTTCTCTTCATGTGTTCATACACTTTGCTGATATTTCCCTGAGACTTCTCTTCACTAGGCAGTCACAGCAACAGAAATGTGATTTGTTTTACATTATATAGGAGGACACTAATTATGTCAGCAGTTCTTATACTCTGAAGTGGCATCCGTTCAAGTATAAAGAACTATTTGAACCACAGTATAGGAATGAACATCTAATAATCTAGCGCAACTACAATTTCAAAATAGTATTAATTCAAATCTCAGTTAATCAGCAACATAAAGAGCAGAGCTGAACTGATAAAAGTACTTGAACATTTTCATACCTTCCATACATGATTCAGTGTAATTTTGTACTGAACTACTTAAAATCACTTGCAAATTAGGCTAAGGGACAAGAAGTCATTGCAGCATGCTTAAAAAAGTACAGACAGTACTTAAAAACTTTCAAACTTAAAAACAAGCAAAATTACCGATGTTGATTTGTGAGCTTACAGGCTTTCTTCAATCTAATTTTGTCTGCTTTTATAAGATACTGAATTTACTTATCATCAGGCTTCCTTAGATCTTGCCTTTCCTTTCCTCTGTACAACAGTGTAGAAGAAGTAGCTGTTGTGTTTTCTGTTCACTTATCTATTAGAGCAAATGAGGCTCTCAGGCTTCTGCATGACTGCAAGAAGCATTATCCACTATCATGAGATTCATCACAAGGAGAAGAGGCTGCTCTTTGAGCTGTCCTGGAAGCTCCCTCACCCGCCGGACTCCAAACTGGGATGCTTGCATAGGGCCTCACAAGAGTACACAGCAACATGTAACTTTCAGACATCTTCTTCTAAATACATGATTCCTGCTTTACACACACACACAGACACACACACACAAAGAACAGTGCAAAAACTATGGAAACTTGCACTAACTCGCTGCTGATGAATACCAAAGAATCACAGACTCGTAGGACTTTGAAGGAACCTCTCGGGATGCCATCAAGTCCAAGCCGCCCGACAAAAGCAGGTTCAGGTTCCCACAGTAAGTTAAGCAAGACATTATCCAGATGGATTTGGAGTGCCTCTAGAGGAGGAGACTCCACAACCTCTCTGGACCAGCCTGTACCAGTGCTCTATCACCCTCACAGTAAAGAAGTTCTTCCTCATGTTTGTATGGAACTTCCTGTGGTCCAGTTTGTGATCACTGTCCCTCGTCCTGGCACTGTACCCCACTGAAAAGAGCCTGGCACCATCCTTTTGGCTCTAGAATTTGAGATACTTATGAACTGTGATGAGATCCCTTCTCAGCCTTCTCTTCTCAAGTCTGAACAGTCCCACGTCTCTCAGCCTTTCCTTGTGCAGGAGATACTCCAGGCTCCTAATCAACTTTGCAGACCTTCATTGCATTCTCTCTAGAACGCCTCTATGTCTGTTTTTTCTGAACTGGAGAGCCCGGAACTGGACACAGTACTCCACAAGTGGCCTCACCGAGGCAGAGTGGAGAGGGGGGTAACCTTCCTTGTCCTGCTGGCCATGTTCTTTTTGATGCCCCCCAGATACCGCCAGCCTTTTTCTTGGCCACAAGGGCACATCTCTGGCTCATGGCCAAGCTCTCTTCCACCAGGTCACCAAGGTCCTTCTCCACAGAGCTCCTTTCCAGAAGCCTCTACCCTGTACTGAGGTGTGAGGTGATGCCATTCCAGGTCTAGGACTCTAGACTTGCCCTTGTTGAACCTCATAAGGCTCCTCTCTGCCCTACTCTCTAATCTTTCTAGATCTCACTGAATGGTAGTACAGCCTTCTGATGTCAGCCACTCTTCCCAACTTTGCATCATCAGCGTACTTGGTAAGGGTGCAGTCTATCTTTCATCCAAGTCATTGATAAAGATGCTGAACAAGACCTGACCCAGTACTGACCCTGGGAAACACCAATAATTATATGCCTCCAATGAGACACTGCACCACTTACAACTCTCTGAGTTCTTCCAGTCTCCCCTTTTTCAATCCACCTTACTATCTGCTCATCTATCACATGCTTCCTTTGCATCATTGCAAGAATTTTGTGGATGACAGCGTCAAAAGCCTTGCTGAAGTCAAGGTAGACAATATCCACTGCTCTCCCTCATTTCCAATCTTGAAATCATAGTTTGCCACCAGTTTGGTTGATCTCCTTGCACTCCTTGCAGTGCAATTTTTCTGTCAGACCGTTTCTCCAACTTGTCAAGGTACTTCTGCATGGCAGCGGAGCCTTGATCCTTCAGTTCCTAGTTTTGCCATCAGCATCACAGTAAGGGTACACTCTGTCCTTTCATCCAGATCGTTAATGAATCATAAAATCATTTGAGTTGGAGGGGACCCTTAAGGATCATATAGTTCAACTCTCCTGCACTGAGTGGGGACATGTCCTGTTAGGTGAGGTTGCTCAGAGCTCTGTCCAGCAAGACCTTGAATGTCTTGAGAGGTTGCCACCTCTCTGGGCAACCTGTCCTAGTTCCTCACCACTTTTATTGTGAAAGATTGTTTCCTTATATTTAGTTTGCATCTCAGTTGGTGTCAACGGTTTATGGGCTGGTCTGGCCCAGTTCCGTGACCAGCAGGACGGAGGGATCTGCGGATCCACGCCTCTGGGAAAGGGGAAGCAGGGGACCCCAAAATACTTGAAAACAACAGCACTGATCTGAGGTGGAACAAATGATTTTACTAAATATAGTATTAGTAAAATACAATGAGAGAGAGAGAGAGAGAGAGAGAGAGAGAGAGAGAGAGTCTGTTTGAATTGTATAGACCTCACCACAATGCTGGGGTGAGAAGTGCAGTCCAGTTGAGCGACTGAAGTACAGACGGCGAAGTGCAGATGGCGAAGCGCAGGTGGCGAAGCGCAGATAGCGAAGTGCAGACAGCGAAGAGCAGGCGAAGAAGAAGGATCAGGTGACCTTGCTTGGAGTTATATCCCCTTGCTGACCGCAAAGTCTCCTGGGGAAATGTAGTTCTTCTCCGACGGACGAACATTCGGCAGATATCAAACCCCACCCCCAGTGCATTACATGATGTTATGGTGTGGAATACTGATGACCAAAAATCATAAAACCATGACAGTTGGCTTTCTGGGCACATTGCTGACTCACGTCCATCTTGCCATCCACCAGTAGCCCAAGTTGTTTTCTGTGGTGCTGTGCTCTATCTTTTCATCTCCAAGCTTGAGTTGATAGTGGAGGTTGCCATGACCATGGTGCAAGACCTTGAACTTAGGTTTGTTGAACCTCATGAGGTTCTTCTTGGCTCACTTCTGGAGCTTGCCTAGGTCCTTGTGGATAGCATCTGATCCCTTGGGCATGTTGACTGCACCCTACCGCTTGGTGTTATTCACAAACTTGCTGAGGGTGCACTTGATTGCACCATCAGTGTCGTTGATGAAGATATTAAAGAGCATTGATCCCAGTACTGAATCAGACACCACTTGTCTCTGATGTGCATCTTGATCTATTGACCACCACTATCTGGGTGTGATCTTGCAACCGGTTCCTTTTATCGAAAATTCCACCAACCAAATCCTTATCTTTCAGATTTGGAGAGAAGGATGTTACAGGGAACGGTGTGAAATTCCTTAAGTCCAGATGAATTTCCTCCAACTTCTGATTGCTTTTACTAAGGACTTACTTGTTTTAAAGGAGGTGTACATTGTTTAGGCAGTAGAATAAATTACAGTTTCAAGAACTTTCCTTCTTTTGATTTGTTTATACTAAAGCTTATGCACCTGCTATCTGACTAGAAACACTCAGTAAGTGTTGATAACCTTTTTATTTTGTATTGTTTTATTTTTCTATTATTAGGCTGTCATGGTTGTAGATATAATTCATAATGTTTCTAGTTCTTCTATGCACATCATATTTATTAAACAGCAGCACATGGCTATTTCTGCGTTTCTGCCATATCCTTGCCTGAAAGAAGATACCTGCTGAAGAAGCTTGTGGGGATGTGTGTGCTTTAATGTGCTTTTAAAGAGGACTTCCTGTGATTGCAGCGTTTGAACCTGTAGTGTATGACTCCATGAGATTGCTGTCTGAGTTTGCAGATCAGTTTTGCAAACTAAAATTGAAATTGGTCACAAATCTAAAATTGATTGTGTGCAATACAGCTACAGTCTGTAACTGGAGAGAGGCTGGATTAGTTACTAGACACAGTAACTAGTATCAAGGAAAAGATGCAGCCAGAGGAAGGAGAGCTTGGCAATACAATGGGAAGAATTAAGTGGTGTAGAGAATGGAAGCTACTATTTTGGTGATAGTGGCAGCTGAAACATGTCACAGTAAAATGATTTCATACAGTTTCCAATAGTGTATCATTGATGAGATTGTGAAATTTGATGTCAGATGCTAGTGCTGTACATAAAAGCTAAAAACAGTGGAGGTAGCGTTCTGACCTTGCCTCATCAAATTGCTGAGGTGCCACTGGACTGTTTTCTGAATTTATGGATTGTTCTTGGTGGTTTGGAGCCAGCTGGCTCAGATAGCAAAATAGTGAAAATCATTCTCATTTTGTCTTTCTGGGTTTGTTCTTTGTTCATCTAAGGGAAAATATATTATTTTTGTCATTGACTTGCAAATACATTGCTTATGGAAATGTCAATTTTGACAGTAATAACACTAGAAATTCTATTCTGTGAAGTACAGATAGCAACAATTGAAACTTACGTGTTGCAGTCTATCAATCTATATTACCTCTAGAAAGGTGAGATTGTCCAGTTATTTTCTATTGGTTTTATCTTCCTCCTCATGCATCCCATAGAAATTTCAGTTGCAACTTTAACATTTTTGAAAGAATATTATTTTACTAGGAATTTCAGTGGCCACTTGTCAGTTAATTGTACAAATCCATTCAGACTGTGGGGGAAAAAAAGACAAACAAATGGTGATTCTTGTAGATTTACATGTGTGTAAGCTGGTGTTTCTAATAGAAACAGCAACAAAACCCTAGAAGGGCAACATGGGATATCTGAGAGTTCTTGAACACTATGAGAGTTCTGTTGTACTCTGCTTAGAGTTTATCCTGACATGCCTAGAAGCCCAGTTAAAATGACTGTAAATAGTAGATACTGTTCCTCATGCAGTAAATATGGTAAATTTGGTATTTACTACTAAAAATTAATTTAAATTTTTTGTACTGAGATAATTCAACTGGTCGAAGATGTTCCTTTTTTTAGGAAATTACTGAAAATCTTCTAATGTAATTAATTTAGAAATGTAAGTAATATAGTTTTTGATTGCTATTTAACTTAATAAATCTGACTCCTTTGGTGGATGAATTGTGATTCCGCTATTATTACCGTCATTTTTATTTTCTGTGACTAATATCATTAAGTCATAGAATCAAAATCAGTTTGGCTGGAGAAGACCTCAAGTTCAATTATCAACTTGACCTACCAAGTTTCTTCACCAACTCATGTCCTTTAGCACCACAGAATGTAGTGTTGTGTCCTTGCCACATACGCAATTTCTGATTTTATAGTTTTTATAACTAGAGTCTTTATGTGAATATATCATTTTCCTAGAATTTGATTTGTTCTTCTTCCAAAGGCTTACTGCTGCAGATATTTTTTTCATTCTCCTTTTTGCTTTGAAAACGTTTCCTTCCTGATCTATCTAATGTATAATATTTGTGTATGTGCAAGAAAGATCACTGGGTGCTGTCATATATGGCTTTTTCTTTTTCCCTCTTCTTTGTTTCTCATTTAATGTAAGGTGAGATTTTGAAAGAATACATTAAAGTAACATAAACTGTTGCTTAAGAGGACAATATGGGAACTGAAATTCAGTTTTTGCTATTTATGAAACTGATAGATTAAATTATCTTCTTCTGTTTATCTTAGATGATGAAATTATAGATGAACAAAAGTAGCAATAAACATTTTTTTGTCTTTATAACAATTCTAATTAATTAGGTTTCAATTTTGATTCGATGGAACTAAAGCTAATCTTTTTGTCCTAGACCTTGTAATGTTTCAAAACCTTATCAACTGATTATACTCCAGAGTGGTTAAAACAGGACTAGCTTGCCTCATTATCTCTACTTGAAAATCTTCGGCTTGTTGTACAAATCTATACTAAAGCCTCCTTAAGGGGTCCAATTGGAAAAAGCATAATTCTCCCGTCAGGCACTAATTAATGCTAATAATTTTTTTCTTAAATTTTGTATTTTCAATTGATTATTTTTCTTTGCAATAATATGCTGCTATTAGATTAAGACAAACATATACTTTTATTATTACCATCTTAACATTTTATTTCCAGTTGCATGTAGCATTGCTTATTCTTGTGTAATGGAGGATATGGGAATAATTTCAGTAATAGAGGTTTGGCTAGTTGTGTCAGCAGTGATGAGATTATGTGGAGTTTGTAAACTCTGCAAGAAAGTTTCTCCAGTGAAGGAGACCTATAAATACTGCAATCAAATATGTATTTAGTTTATTTATATTTCCTTTAGTGAAACAATTTTTTTTACATTATAAGGTTAGTTTAATTTTGAGAAGATTAAGCTGAATTTTATTTTCCCTTGAAGGACATGGTAGATGAAGATTCTTTTCACGTTCATTTCATTCAGGATTTTTATTTGAAATACAGGGAGATTTCCTCAACTTCAAGACAGGATTAGTAGAAAGAAGCGTGATGTGCCTTTTGAATTTAGGTACTGCCAATATGAATCTGCTGACCACCCTTAAGAAGGGGCTTGTCAGAGGAGTTAATTATAGCAACAGCTTCTTCATTCCAGCACCTGATCTGGCAATGTTTATGTATGTGAGTGTAATGAAATACTGCTGTCATAAGACTAAACACTTTTGTGTGTCCTTTTCTGGAAATCTCGCAGTCATGCCCAGTTCCACAGACAAAGACTAGAATTGACCTTCTGCAGGCCTTGCATGTGTAGGAAAAATAAAACCAGTGCTCTCAAGATCATGCTCTGCAATGAAGAGAAGAGAGGAGCTCAGCTTGGTAGATTATTGGTTTTGATTTGAAATTAGTGGGATGAAAGAAGGAGATGGGATTTTCTCCTGCCTGACCTGGAGGGCTGGACTGCTGGACTGCTGCTTTGCAGTACATCATTTCAAAACATAGCAGCTAAGTAGAGAAGATGGAGTAGAGAAAGAATCAATAGGTTGGGCTGTGCTGCTTTACTGTACAGTGTTAGAGATACTATAGAAAATCTAGTCTGGCCTGGTGTTGAGAGGCGCTAGACAAAAGAGATGGTTAAGGAAATGGTTAAGGTGATGTTAGTGGTGATATCGGGAGATTGTCATGTAGATTGCTTTGTCATTGTAGTAGTTATCTCAAGAGCTGCCCTTAGAGGAAAACAGACAGATTTTCAGCATTGCTGCCTGATTGCAGAATTAAAATTGTGTTCTTGTGAAAAGGTTCCTCTAAGTGGAAGGAACTTGTAACTCTTGTGTTAGAGACAGCAAACCTATTTATGTTAATTGTGCCAGAAGCAGTATTTGGCTTCCATTATCAGTACTAAAACCAGCTGCTGGCAATAGCTGTGTTACACATGAGCAGGCGAGGGTAAGGACTAAAGGTAAGGAGTGAAGAGACTAGCAAGACTTTATTTCTTATGAGTAAGCAAAAGTAAGCTCTGCTAGGTAGCTGGTAGGAGGGGCATAGGTGGAAAGCAGTGGTACACATAATGTTTTGTTGGTGCTATCATGTACTTAGATTGCTGGCAATAAATAGTTATTTTCATGCTAGTGAAAGTGAGATGCTGGAGTTGCAAGGCTGTACGATGTTACTGCATTAATTCCTGCAGTATTTACTGCATCTATTGAAATACTGAGAAATTCTGTTGGGTAAATACAGTTAAGAAAGCAAACTTCGCTGAAGACACCAAATTAGTCATATCAGACTAGCCTAAAGAGGGCAGTGGGGAACGGTGTTTGTAATGGATTGCACTCTATAAACCTACCTTAATCTGTGGGTTAGGTGAGAATTCAGGTGCAAGACCAACTAGTGATAGAGGAGTTGCAAAGTGATGTAATTTAATCATATTTCTGATCTGCTTCTCTGTAAAACCATTTTACCTGATATTTTTTCAATGAAAGTGCTGTAAAGGATCTTGCTTTCTTCTTTCAACTGGAGAAAAGATCTGCCTTGTTTCTCTAGCGTGCAAAGGGTAGGTAAAAACATTTGAACAGACGGCAGAAGAGATTTCTTTCTTGTATATGTCTTCAACTTTCATTCACATCTGTTGTTGGTAGAAACAGAAGTTCAAAAATTCTTATTAATAATTGGGTTGTGTTTGCTGATGTTTTTTTGGCAGCTTCGTACTTCTTTTTTTAGGCAAGTCCTTAGAACTGTTTAATTTTGGAGTTTTGGAAAGTACAGAACAGTATAAAAGCAAATGTTTGATGGTAGGGAAGTTAAGCAGTCTCCTGCACTTCAATTCTCCTCTCCTTGTTTTTTTTTTTTTTCCCTTTAAGATTGTTACAGCTTAAGGGCAAATATGAAAAATAGGAATTAATAATGAGATATGTATAATACTGTTGCACGAGTTACATTTTAATCCACTATATGTGTCAGTTGTGTTTTTTCTTCCCCTAGTTTTTTCCTGGCCTTGTCAGGAGTCAAGTTCTCAGTTGAACAGGTACCTGAATACAGTCATCCTTCGTTAAGGGTACTGTAAAACCAGTTAGCTTTGTCAGCA
The DNA here is from genome assembly GCF_019238085.1 of Lagopus leucura. Classification (NCBI taxonomy): domain Eukaryota; kingdom Metazoa; phylum Chordata; class Aves; order Galliformes; family Phasianidae; genus Lagopus; species Lagopus leucura. Next base: position 5,324,590 of record NW_024962272.1, read on the forward strand.
TTTTAGTTTTGGAGTTGTATGGAGTAAAAAATAATTGCATTTTGTGTCATAGATGGCTAGAGTCACTTTGACTATGAAAGGACAGCATACAGATTGCAAAATAGCACATATGCCATCTATAACAAACAGCATGAATTATTTACATAGAATTTCTGTTTATCAGAAAATAAAGACTGGATTTCTTTAGTTTGAGTTTGTTTTTTTCTTTAGTTAGTTCTCTTCTTGTGAGGACACTGTACCTGAATATTGTTGGGAATACTATATGTTAAACGTGCTTCTGAGTGTTCAATTTTAGAAAAACAAGAAATAATGAAGTTGAAAAATATAAAGAGAAATTTGAGAATATGAGAAGGAAAGCTGTGAAATGTTGCTGATTTAATTCTTCCTGGGAAAAAAAGAAAATTGGAAGGGAAGAGAGAAATTTGGGAACATAAGTTAATCTCAAGTAGCTGCTGTAGAAAAAAAGGTGTTGGAAGTGGGGAGAATATACATGTAGATGTTGAAGGAGAAATTTTGAAGAAAAGCATTTTAAAAGAGAATATTTTCACTTTTATTTAATGGGTAATAGAATAATGTATGTAGTAAATTACTTTCACTTAAAGATGTCAGTTTCAATAAAAGTTGCTGTATTGAATAAATATTTCATTTTTTTTACTAGTTATTTATGCTCATTTTTATCTTCTTTAGGGCACATTATAAGTATACTACTGCACTTTTCTTTAGTATTGGAAATGGAATGCATGTCCTTTTATTACAGTCATCGATGGGGACTTAAATCGAAATGTAGAGGCTTCAGGTTTTTCATTAAAAGCTTCATCAGCCTGTTGTAGAAATCAGTTGTCCTGTGATATTTCTGTATCTTTATCATCACTAATGAGGGATATATGTGTTGTCTTTCTGTTTTGGTAGGATGTTTTTTAGGGATATCTTGATAAACTATCAATAGATGTGAGTTAACTTGTTGACATGAAATACACCCTGCTTTTATCTAGCTAGGCATACCAATTCAATGGTATATTTTGATCCAGTTTTGTATTGCAGTATCATGGGTATGTTTCTCCTCTCAAAAACATCAATTCCCCCTCTTATGCAGTGATTGTAAGTACGGCTGTTGTTTCATAGTTCTTTCTGTGTACAAAATGTAATGTTTAAATATCTTTCGTTGAAGACTGGAAGTTCAGTGATGGTGTCTGTGACAACACAACATCAAATAGCATATACAATGACCAAGAGTAATAGACTTTTTTTCTTTTGGAACAAACTCCTAACATTAGTTATATCTTTACTGTCATTTCCACTGTCTTGCATGAGGTACCATACTGTCTAAATTCCTATTAGATAAAAATAAAATGTAGTTAAAAATGTGTATCTTTTTGTGAATTTATTCACAACAAACATTGACTGAAAATTATAGCAACCTTTTAAGAGACTGTGAACTGTTTCCTTTCAAAGTCAGAACTAGAAGAACTCTTTCCCATTGCTTTAATCTATTTCCTAGAATGTGATTTTGCTTCTTTTGATATGAAAGTATTTAAATAAAAGTAGTTATTTCTAGTACATAATTGGACATTATTGGGGTGGGGCAGGGCAAAACACCTTTATTTTGTTCTAGTTAATGAGGTGCCATGGGAAAGGGTAAAAATGAATTCTAGAATGACATTTTTCCAAATATCAGATCTATTCTAGCAGATCACAGAGTTGTTTTTCTTTTTTTTTTTTTTTTTTTTTTTTTTCTCTGTACACACTGTTGCTGGAGCATTCTGGACATTGACAGTGTAGAAATGGTACTCTTTGGTTCTTCTCAGCTGATCTCTTTGGTTTTCCTTAGAGTGATTTCACATCTTTGTTGTATTTGCAAGCTTGTCTATGGAGAAACCTTTGGAAGTGTCTTATTTATATTCAGAAGTTCTTGTGCTGTAGAATGTCAACAGCCTATTGAACTTTGCTGTTATCTTGTTGTATTCAAATAAGCATGACTGCAGTCAATGCAAAATTTGGGATTTTGCATTGACTGTAGCATTAACCTGTATTTTATATTATCTAGACAAAAACAATGGAAACTGCAGAACTTGGTGAATTCTTGATGTGTGTTTTTGTGTGGCAAAATACTGTCATATGAATGAATGCCCCATGTGCTTGACCACATATATATTGTTTTTCTGGTTCACTTGTGTCATGTGGCTACCAGGGTGGGATAGTCTTATAGGAGTGCTGCTTGTATTCTCCGCTGTAAGAAGTGAATCTTTACTCACTTCCTTTTACTGTATATGTAATCCATTGTTTGAGGAAGCAAAATGTAAGAACAGCTGTGCAGGCTAAGGCAGATGATAATTTACTTAATTATCTGTATCTTAGAAATTCTTCTTTATGACTTATTTCTACCACCAAATCATAGCTCATGAATAGTACTCCTGTTTGCTGGTTTTGTGTTGTTTTTTTTGTTTGTTTGTTTGTTTTTTTTTGTTTTTTTTTTTTTCCTTTATAAGCATATGATATGAATGGGTAGGATAGTAAAAGTTCAGTTTGCTTGGAAGAAAAGATCAGAGCATACAGAATGTCACTCAGGAAATGCCTCAAAACATAATAGGATTTTTTCCATGCAGGTATAGCTTGCCTAAATAATGCTTCAATGCTGCATAGTAGATGACTTTGTAGAAAACCCAGGTGAGTTAGCTGAGTGATTGATATGGTGTAGTTGCCGTTTGATTGATATAAAGTCTTACATGGGTCAATTGTTGGGATAAGTAATTACTGTGTGAGTCTAATTCAAGATTATCTGTCTGATTATGCTGCAAAGTATGCAAAGTAAGTAGCTTGTTTGAGTTTAAAATTCTGTGATAGCAGTATTCAACAAGCATTTGAAATTACTAGTTTCACTTCTGTCGTATTTTCATGCCTTTGTTATTATCCACACTGCTGGAAAGCATTGCATTACAAACTGCAGATCTTTCTGATTTTGCTTTTTGAATGTATGTGTATGTTAAGTATATGCATACACTTGCATAACATGCATACTTAACATATGCTTTATATATATGCATAATTTCAACACAATTTAAGCTTGTGTACACTAGAAGAGCTAGAGCTAAACTTGGAGGTTTTGTGGATGTATATTTGTGAATCGTAAACTCTACTGAACAGGTGTTTTTGAGTGGATAGTGTTCTTTTAGTATATACTTGTCCTGTTAAACACTCCTTTGAGTCTTCCTTCTACCTCATTATTACTTGAGGTAGATATTAATAATAAGGTAGAAGGAAGACTCAAAGGAGTGACTTACATGAATTCTGTTAGAAATAGGGGATTGGGAGGGAAGCAAACGAAATAAATAATGCTTTCAGTGGTAATACAGATTCATACTTTTAAAAAAATGTGACTTAATGATTATTTGCCAGCAACAGTTTGTTCCTGTAACTGTAATAATGTCTGAACAAATATTTCGCTTTTTGAAGTTAAGTCTGATGTCTGGAAGGTTCAGAATATGCAAGAAAGGAGTCTTTGATTAAGCTTACGTTTCTTAATTTCTCAGTCTCTTCTTTAATGTCTGCTTAATGCATGCTGTCTGTCTTGCAGTAAATCCAGCCTACCTTCTAAGGACAAAAATACGAGTATTCTTATCAAGGAGACAAGAATTTAAATAAAAGAGCAAACAGAAAAAAAAAAAAAAAAAAACAGAAGCCCAGACTGGTTGAGTTTGTTTTACATGGTTATGGAAAACTATTTCTAAGTAAATTAGAAAAATGCACAAGCTGATTTTTAGTATATCACCTATGTGCTTTTATGTTCATGCATTATACATGCATAAAGTTTGATTACGCATATATACCTTCATATATATAAATCAAATCTGAAATACTTTGTGCATTCCTCTAAACTTGTGAGTAGTACTTCAAAACAATGTCATTATTTGAATATTGTGAAATTAGAATAACACATTCGCACTGAACTTGTGGATAAACGGTAGCATCTTATATAACAAATCATCCAAAGTAAGAAGGATCATTTATTGTGTTATGTTTCTGAAGAAAGTTTCTTGCACATTTCTGAATTCTGGCTTATCCTTATCTTGGAAGAAAATGAAGAATGATTATGAACCCCTAATTTTAGGTAAACATTAACTTTATTCTTTTTATTTAAAATGCCAGTGCAGTAGAATGGGTCTCTGCAGGGGAGTTAGTTATATTATAAAAATAAATAACTATGTTAGCATTTTGAGGTTTAATTATCAAATAAACACTGTTTTAAATAGAAACTAGTTCAGTGTACTTACATTTGAGTCTTAAAGTAACAGAAGTGACAGAACTGTTTGTAAAAAGGTGTTATTAATGAAATTTTCTGAGTATTTTTTTTCTGGCTTGTTAGTCAGTTTGAATTAATGGTATATGAGGAAAAATTTCAGAATGTCAGAATAAGGTTCCTGTATTTCCTTTCACTTCTCTTGATTTTGCTTTAATTTTTCCATTCTCTTTCATTCAAATTCATTCTTTTCCAGATTCTATGGAGTCCTATTAGAAAGTCTGTCATCTTGTATTTTCTTTGAATTCTACCATGGATTCTACTTTTTTCTTCATTTTTTTCCTTAATTTCTTTTTTTAACTTTTTGATTTTGTTATGAAAGAGTAAAATATCCCTCATGTCCCCCTACGCTGTTCACTAGACATTATCTGTTTCTGATTTGTTTTCAGTATTTGCTACATGTGCTAGCTGTACTGCATTGCCTTTCTCAGTATGCCAAATCAGTTCAAAGGTTTGTTCCTTCCTGAAAAATATTTTCACTTTGCAGTGCAGTGTTTTTCATTTTGTAATAAATGTGCCATATTAAGAACAAAGTTTGGATACAAGTACTGTTTGGAAGGATAAATGGATACCTGTATATGGAGGAATGATGTACACAAAACATTTGAGGGTTGGTGGTAGGAGAAAAAAGAGAATAAAAACATTTGCAAGAATGGTGAGGAGATGATGTGTAGAAAAGGAGTAGAGGTCTACACAAGAGAAGCAGAGATTTGCTGTAACTCAGAAGTTAAAGATCTCTGCTAAAAAGTAAAGGATGGAACGGATGAAGGCAAAGATATAATCCACAAAATGAAACTGTAATACATTTAATGACTAAGACTTTTTCTAAATACGTAGATTAATGTCACTGCACATCTTTCTGATGCCTTAGTATCAATGTAGCTCAATAGTGGCTTAAATGATAATAATGAAACAACTCCGACCATCATCAAATATGTGAAATTAGTGCTTTTTATATGTTTTAACTCCAGGAATACTGAAAAAATTGTTTTTAATGTTAAACTAGTTGTTAGATATTTCAGCGTAATGCCTAGGAGGACAGAGAAGAACATTTCTATCTCATGGTGAGGCTGGTGTTCAGAAACAGATTTTCAAAATTGCCCCATCTATCTGTGAGGATTGTGGATAGCTTGCTGGTACAGCGTGGAGGCTTTGGATACCATAGCACAGACACTGTAAAGCATTTAAGCAAGCTCTGCCTGCCCTTGCATAGCTTGCTTTGTGTTCATGGCTGCTACCTGCACTCTGTAGGTTTCTTCTGTAGGTGAATTACTTAGTGTTTTTTGGTGACATAGATAGTGTTAGTGCTATTGACATAGGTACTGTTTGTCCTTACTTTCACATGCTGGTTTAAAAGCGGTGGTTATTGGATCAGTTTCAGCTGTATTATTTGATGCATGTTAGTTTTTTTTTCTTAATATGTTTTTCTTCTTTTTTGTGTCTGACATTGTATGAAGCAGAATTAACCATTTGGAACTTGCACACCTTCTGAAGACATACTTCCTTCTGTTAACCATTTTTTAATGTTTCTGAATGTGTTTCATTTAGATAGTATATGAAAGAGAAAGCAGTTGTGTTTTTACCCTGAGGCAACAGCTTCTTCCACAGTTATTACAGCATTATTACTATGAAAATGATGTATATAAATGCTGTTTTGATTAGTGCAAGGGGCACAACAGTCTGTAGAATTAAAACATGCTCCTGAGGAAAAATGTGGAGTGCTGCTTTATGTATTAAAAACTGGAGATGCTTCAATGCGAACGTCTCAAAAATAAAAAGCAAGAACCTAACAAGAACTAAGAAAGTTCAAACTGTTTTTTCTAATGGTGTTGAGATTTTGCTGTATGGTAGTTGCCATTGTTTTCCTTACTTGAGCTTCAAATTCAATTAGATGTATTTTCTTTCATATTGTGATATAATTTTTCTGTCTTCCTCACTTGATTTTTTCTCTTCATGAATTTTGGAGAGTTTTCATCTCTATGTTGTGGCTGGATTTTTAGTGTGTTCAAAGTGCAAGCCAAAAACTATTTTTAATGTAATCCTCAACCACAAATATAATTTGTACAAATGACTGTCTTTGTCTAAGCTTCACTGGATGATTTCTGTTCATTTCTGAACTTAATGGATTTTTTTGTTCGGTAGCAGCAAATATTTAGTTCCCCATTACTGTGTTTTATGTTTATGGTGCAGTTTTGGGTATGGTTGTAGTAGTACTGAAACAAAAAGAATGCTATAAAATTACATAAAGTAGATTTTTACATAACTTAGGTCTCAAATGTTTTCAGTACATGCATGTTCTTTTTGTAATTGCTTCTTGTCTAGCAGATTTTTTTTTTTTTTTTCTTAATAGAGACTCTCAGGCCAGCAGCAAGAGATAAATAACTTAATTCAGAGAAAAACTGCTGTGGATGAAGAAAATGCCTGTTTGAAGAATGAATTCAGTAATTTGAAGCAGAAATTTAAAGATAAAAGCCAAGAACTTAAGGTATATTGACTTGTACTAGTTTTATAAGACTGTAGCTTTGAAGTAGTTCTTTAAGCAGTGTCAGCCTTTGTGGCACAGAAAGTGACAAGCTTGGAGAAAAAATTGCCTTAGGCCTTGCTATACCTTACCATTTGCTCACATATGAACTCCGAGGAAGATGCTTTAAAGCCAGGAATCCAAGCTTTATAACTTTCAGATAAATAGTTAATGATGGAAATGGAGCAAAGAAAGTAGGAGTGTGAAGATGTGGCTTCTTGTAATTAGATTCTGATGGGACTGGCATTATTAATTGATAAAGCCGAGGTCTGGGAGGATATGTCTGTGTGGGTCTCAAAAATAGCTGGGGACAGCATCAAAGGCAGCTTGATCAATTAATGGGCTCTTTGCAAATGTGTACTCATCAAAGCTGTCATCCAGCTAAAAAATATGACCCTTCCACCTGCATGAAAGAGGCCAATAAAAGTACACAGGTGACCTTGGCCATCAAATATAGAAGAAGCTGCTGTGAGGGTAAAACTGCACAGTTTATATTTGCTGATTAGTTCTCACTTTTTTTGTTTATCGGCCCTTGTGGTACTGTTCTACAGGACACTGAGGAGTGTGCACAGAAGAAAGAAGAGCAAAACAGACTGGTTATAAAAAGCCTGGAGGAGGAAAATAAGGGATTAAATGCTTGCTGTGCTGACCTGCTAAATGACCTGGAGAAACTGAGGAAGCAGGAGGTGCAATGGAAAGCAGAAAAATCTGGCAGTGATGCCAGAATAAAGGTATGAAGTGGAATGGATTCATGGATGTTATTTCAGAAATAACTTCTCCAGACATTTGCACTACAAGTTATTTTTTTTAAATAACAAGTTATGTATTCAAATCTACCAGTGGGGACTTGCATTCATTTACATTCCTTCACTTAAAACCCACAGCTTTTTAAAAATTGATGTTGCAAAGCAGGAATCTGACTTCAAATAGTCATCTTAAAATGTAATCATTAAAAAAAAAAAGATACTGTATTTTAAGTTAAAATATATATGAAATAATAAAAGCTTGAAAGTATTGTCCATTCACAATTTTTTCTCAGTATATTATTTACTTGCCTATAAGTTGGTTGCAGTAAACTTGATATTTGTTTTGGAAGAACACATTAAAACTTTAACAGCAGTTTTGAATAAATTGTGTTCTAAACTCAAGAGGGCTCCCCTCTGTGGAGGCCTTATTATTGAATATACTTACACTAAAAAGTTATTTCCATTGTTTACGATAAAAAGAAAAAGGAAATAATTGGATACATTGTACAGAATACTGTATCTCTTATTTAAATGTTACTTTGTCCTGTTAGAAGAAAATTGCCAATTCCTATTTAATTTCTTATTTAAAAAGAAAGTTGCAGAGTATCAGAGTTTTTTATATTGGCTTACATACATGTTAGTGGATTCTTTTATTAAAATGGCTATTGAATTCTTAAAACACTGTTTTCTTTTATGCTATCAATGTACATCACCTTCCAGCATATTAAATATAGCAAATGTGCAATCAGCATGTTGCCCGGAAACATCTTCTCAACTTCACCCCCTCCTGCTTCCCCAGCAATTTAATTGTTTTGTGACACATCTGATTCTTTTACTTATCAAAAACCTTTGTACAGAGTTTCATTTAGATTTTTTAACAGTAGAATTTAAGTGGAATGGTTGTGGTTAAAAGATTATGTGATTTTTCAGAACAGTGATTGGATTGCTGGCAGCTTGAGTGAAATGATTTAATGACCTAGAAGTGTTTTAACATATTTCAAATTGTTTAAAGTATTGCTTGTAATATCTGATAATTTATTGAAAATTATTGTTACCAACACCTCCAATAAAAACAATGAAAATTCCTAGTCTGCCTGTTCTTCTGGCTACTAGGGCTTGCTAAAAAGAGAAGAGTGCATCACAACCATATGATTTCAGCAATTGGAATAGGTAGTGTTGGTGTTTTGTATTGGGATGACAATGAAGTTAAGATAGTGTGGCAGAAGAAACTTCATGAAAAAAGTGCTTCCTGAGCAAACCAGGAATGACATGCAGCTGGATCTCTGCTCAAAATCAAGAAAGAGCTAATTGGGGAACTAATAATTAGTGGCAAGCCATGGTAGTAGTGGACATGAAGTTATGAATCTCAAGAGCCTGAGAAGATAAAGAGAGGACAGTAGTACAGTACAGAGCTAGAATTAAGGAGTAGGCTTTTCAGCTTGGAAATAGCTGGAAATACGTGGAAATCCCCTGAGCCCTAAGAGCTCAGGAAAAGCTGTCAAGACTTTAAAGACAGCCTCTTCCAAGCCCAGGTGTCTTCCACTGTCATACTCTGGAAAACAGGTGACTGAAAACATGTGGCTGCATCTGGAATGCAGCTTGACTAAGCAGAACTCATCACCAAATGCTAGTGGATGGCAGGAAAATAAAAAACTGTGCAGGCATTGAGTGCTGCATAGGATGAATTCAGAAACATTGCGTGGGCACATAGGAGAAGTGGTAGCCCTTCTGGTGTTGAGGCTTGCAAGTGAGTACAGTTATTAAAAGTAATTTTTTGCACTACTGAAACTGTGAACAAGGAAAATGTAGGCCTTTTCCTGAGAGGAAGTATGGAATAGTGGCAGGAAGCAATAGATAAACCTTACGATATAGGCAGAGTTACAGAAGTACCTATCAGCAGTGGATTAAAGTGGGAGATAGTAAAGAGTACTTGACTTATACTTGATAACCATGGGATCAGCTGAACTGCTTCCAAGGCTGCTGAAAAGATTAATTCATGTCAGAAGTTGTGGAAATTATGGGAAGTCTCCAATAAAAAGCCAAGTGAACCAAGACCAAAGATGGGTCAGCCTCACTTCAGTCCTTAGGGGTACTACAGAGCAAGTCTTATTGGAATCAATTTCTGGGCACATAATTGAGAAAACAATTATAAGCAATCAGCATGGATTTACCTAAGTCATTCTTGAACAACCCCATTATCTTTTGTGATTAAAATAATTGCATCTGTGAACAACAGAACAGCAGTGAATGTGATTGACCTTAACTTTAGCAAGATTTTTTTTTGCATTGTCTTGCCATTTTCTTATACAGTCTAAGATATTACAGTTGGATGGATGAGTAACAGCATGTTAAAAAACAAACACAAGTTTTTGAATACTTGAATTCAAAGGGCTGTGGCTAATAATGGTGGGTGGTAATAAGTGGCATAATGCAGTATTAAACTTGGACCTATCTTGACTAATGTCTTCATTAGTGACTTGGAGGAGGAAATAGCAGGCATGTTTGTCAGGTTTGCAGAAACCTGAGGTGAGCAGTTGTATGGGAACTGCTGAGTCACGGCCTGAACCTCTGATTGATCACTTGAGCCGAGCAATGAGTCAGCCACGGGAGCACAGGTGAAGGCAATTCTCCTGTGCTGCTGGAAGGGGCAGAGCTTCTAGACCCATATGAGAGTTGACTACCAGTGGAGAAGGATCTCTTTCTGGAGACCCTCCTCTGGAGTTTTACAGTGAGTCCAGGGCACGGGTAAGCATTCTATCTATTCTCTTTTGTATAATAACCTGATTAGCCAAACTCTGGTATATTCTGTAATTATAGCATCTGTACATTCATTGATTATATAGCAGTTGATGTGCTTGAGGATACGGCTGCTCTGGAGACCTTTACAGAAATGTGCTGCTCGTGAGGACTTGTGTGTGTGCAAGGCTGTGGGCTCTTGACGGTACGGAACCATGTTGGAGCTGTGCTTGGAGAGCTGCAGCCTGTGGGACACCCATACAGAACAAGCTGGGGAAGGATGATGTCCTGTGGGAGGGACCCTGTATGGAGTAGTGGCAGAGTAACCATGGGGGAGCTCGAGAAATGGAGTGTTAAACACTGACTGCAGCCTCCATTCCCCTATGGTTCTCAGAGAGGGGAAGTAGAGAAGAGTAGATGAGGAAAGTGGTTTCAGTTTACTCTTAGATTTCACAGCTCTGGTCCCTTAGCAATTGGCAGTAAATTACATGAATCTCCCTTATCTCCAAGGCCAAGCTGGATGGGGGCTTTGAGCAACCTCTTCTATAAGGAAGTGTCCCTGGCTTTTGCAGAGGGCTTGGAACTAGTTGACTGTGAAGGTCCCTTCCAGTTGAAACCATTCCAGGATGGTATGATTATGCTGTGTCTGTTTCGTCCATGATGGTAACTGAGAAGTGATTGCCTTGTCTTTATTTCAACTCATGAGCTGTGTTTTGTTTTGTATTTTTTTTTTTTTTCATATTTGCTTCCCCTGTCTTGAGGAAGAGTGAGAGGGTGGCCTAGTAGAGCTTAGCTGCCCATCTGAGTTAAACCACCATGTTCTGTGATCTTGATGCCACCACTTGCACCTTTTTTTCCTATGTGAGGTTACACAAGTGACTGTACACCTTTTGGTAGTGGACTGTTTAGGTGAAGTTGGTTATCTCACAGGGTATTTGGAAGGCTTAAAAAGCGTATTAAAAATGCTACCTACAAGAGGGATTTTTTATGATTTTTAAACGGTACATACCCAAAAAGTGTTGTATGTCACTTTTGCAGACTTACTACTAGAAACAGAACTGGGGGTCTGAAATTCAAGTCGTAAAAGCAGAGAGGAAAAAACAAACCTGCTATGTCTTGATTGTCCATTTAATTTAAATTTTTAAAAAGTGCAGACTGGCAGATTTTAAGGGAAGGTGACCTAAAAGACAGTAGAATTGCATACTGTTCTGTTATTTTCTAGTTGGCAAGGTACCTGATGTCTGAAGGTTAAAGCTTTTAAAGACACAGTGAGAGTTGTTCTCTTTTAAAATGAAGCATACTGAGAAACAGATATCTCTGTCAAGAGGAGTCTGGAATTTTAGTTCCTCTGAATAATTAGTTTTGTTAAGATGGGAACTTGAAAAAATGTTCTCAGTTTTGTCAATTCAGAACAAGAAAAAAAAAAAAGAAAACAAAGAAACTGTGTTTAAAAACAACTTCCCTTGCTGTGTTTGAAGCTACAAGTAAAACCTTAGTTTTAATTCAACTTGAGTTCAAAACCTATGCAAAACTGTGCTTCTCCATGCCTTATCTACATGTATTTCCTTTCATGTTTTATTATTATTATTATTTTTTTAATTCATCTTGACTTTGAATTTTTGGAGTTTATTCTTCAGTATGAAGTAAATGAAATGCTTATGTAATGTTTTGCCTTATTGTTCTGCTGTATATCTTCATTTTAGTTTAGTTAGGGTCTTCACTTCTCGTGGGTAGAAGTGAGTAAGAAGTAGACTTAATTTTCATGCTTTGCTTTCGGTACAGTTATGTAGAAGCATCATATCCTTTACTGTTGCTTTTATTTTTCTCAGAAACATGCATTTTCTTCCCCATGAAATAGAATCATAGAATCACAAGGTTGGAAGTGACCTATAAGATCATCTAGTCCAACCGTCTTCTCATCACCATCACCAGCACAAGCATTAAATATAACTGAGCTACTAGGTATTTTGACTAACTGCATTTTTAAAAGCATTTAATTTAGTATATTTTGTAGTATTTTAAAATTTTGGTTGTTATCAGTCAAAATGTACAATTCAAATTAATTTGAAAATCAATTTTAGGAGAATTCACATTTCAGTATGCCTGCTTACACAATTAAACTACTTTCTCAAGTACTGTATCAACTAAAAGGCAATTAGTGAATTCAGGTAATTAAAGAAAATATTTAGGAATTGAACGTAGGAAGTTTAGAGGATTTGATAGTCTTGAATTCCTGACTGGTGCACAAAGATTATACTGAATGCTTCACTATATGATATTACAGTATTTTTCTGTTTCATGGTATGCTGTTTTTAATTTCTACAATTGTATAGCTTTATATAGTTGTATTTCACACAAAATCAGTTTCTACCTATTCTTTGTATCTTATCCTGCAGTGGATGATGCGAACTTGAGAATTGGTGAGATCAGATTTTTTTCATTTAACTTATACCAGAAGTTCTGCAACTTGTTAGTGCAGTATAGATGATACACAGACAGCATTTTTTCACAGAAAATGTGAGCTACTTTAAATAAACTTTAAAATTTCAAGTTGGCAATATTCATTTCACATAAGCCACAACTTCTTACCAGTGTGATAAAAACAATACTCAGGAGAAACCATAAATTATCTGATTTATTACATTGTTAGCCTTATTAGACTTTATCACGTGTTGATAGAATGAACTTTCTCCTGTCATTCTAAATCTATTCTCTGAAAACAGTAAATTTTGTTATCCAGCCTTTAAGATTGAATGGTGACTGCTCAGTGGAAGAAACCAGGTGTAATAACCTGAGAGTTATCATGAAACACAGTTTTTTCTATTTCATTTATTCATTGCTATTTCTCCAAATTAAGGTTACTATTTTTAACAGGATGTAATGATTAGTGTCAAAATTCAACAAATTTGATTGTAGTGCACTTCTGATACATCCAGATATGTAACTTCTGTGCTGTTTTAAATGCGGAAATTAATTATTCACTGGTTTTAAGTGAATAATGTCAGGGAACTACATTTCAGCATTTCAGAATAGTTTGATATTTGAGATATCATTGGTGAAAGGGAAATATGAGCAATTCTTTATTTCTTTAATTAAGCCTATATTTAAGTGGAAGATTTGGAACACTGTCCTACTAGGAGATACTTGTTTTAATTTATATACAAATCCAAGAATACTTGCCATACTGAGAATAAGTAATTATGAGTAGTGTAATAATGAAGTAGGGCTAAAGGCATTGACACACTCTGAAACTCTGATCTAGATAGTGATGTACTGTATCTGTTTCCATTCTTGCCTCAAAACACCCTGGGAGAATCATAACATCATAGAATAGAATCACACAATAATCATACAAACTTCTTAGATTCTAAAGTGCTATTCTAAGCACCTAGATTTCCAGAGAACTCTAGTTAAGATCACCATGTAGAGACATGTTATTCTTGTTTTGTTGAGCTAACTTGCTCTGCACGTCTGTATTTCCAGGATATATCTTCATACTGTGCTAACTTCCACAGTTAGGCTTTCAGTAAAAAAGGAGTTATGACTTCGTTTTCAATGAGCAATTCTATTTTTTTTTCCCTTGTTTACCATTTCTTTTTCTGAATTAGAAGTGCAAAATCAGAATATCTGAGTCTGACAAGGAATCTCACAAAAAATTATATCCAGGATTCTTATTCCTGTGTTAAATACTGTATGATCTTTGGAGAATTTTAAACAATAAAAATACAGCTGTTTTTGTAAGTAGTAACTTTTTTTCCTGTTTGATACCAATGCAAAAAGCACTGTTTGATCAGTAGTTAAATACTGTTGTATTACTTTGCAAGTTGCAATTCTATTCTGCAACAAATGAGTTAGGTGAAACTTCTTAGAGTATGTGTCCACCTAAAATTTGACGTGCCTTTTTTCCTGAATATCACATTTTCTAAGTATGCACACATCCATGTATATGTATTTATATTTGCTTAGGACACAATAATTATATATGTGTATGTATCTGCACATACATATGCCTAGACACATAGATAATATTCATAATTTTTAGTAATTTCAACTCTTTCCTATATGTTACTTTTAATATATTCTAAATGTTTCCTTTGCAGACGTTGGAAACCAATTTAACAGATGCAAGAGAGCAACTGAAAGAGTTAAGCAGTAAATGCAGTAACTTGTCATCTCAGCTAGCTGTGAACCAGAAAGAACTCACCCAAAAAGAATGTGATATGAACAGGATTAAGTGAGTATTTCATGGTTTGAAACTTAATTTGAACTCTGAATCTTATCAAGCAGTGCATTTTCATAGCATACTTTTCCACAAAATGTAAAATGTCTGAATGCGTAGCAATAAATACAAACTCTTTAATACTAATACTGGGCTTGAGAATGACCAATCTCCACTATAAGTAACAAAATGTAAGTGACGTAATCATTTAAATGGAGGCGGCAAATGCCCTAAAGATAGAAAAAAAAATAAGCCTGTCTTTAACTTTTTAATTGGAGTAAAATCTGATAGAATCAGCAAGAATCTACATAAGCCTGCGCTAAAAATTTGAAGTGAAATGATTTAAGCTTTATTCTAAGTCTTAAACATCTCATTTTTACACTGGAATTAGAAGATAAATGTCACATTTTTTGAGATATGGAAAAGAATGGAAGGAAGGAATGAGTATATTAATTCACTAGAATACAGAAGCCCTCAAAACGATGTAGAGGAAAGAAGTCAGGTTGGTACCTTTAAGTGGATTGAGAGGAAGTTGTACATTCTTCTCTTCAGTATTCCCTCAAGCTGTGCTTGAATTGCTGCAGTTGGGGTGCAGCTCATTTGTATGAATGTTCTACTTTTTAAATGGAGATATGTTTACAGTAAGGAGTCAGTATTAATCTTTCTGTAAACAACTAGAAACATGATCTTTGATGCCTCTGAAGTACATGATCTTCTACTATTTATTTAAGATTACTGGAAGAAGTGTTATCTAGTTATTTTCATATTTAAAAGACTAAGCGGTTGAGTTCTCAATTTTCAAACTTTCAAAAAAGTTCTAAAATGCTAATGTGGAAGTGATTAGGTAAATATTTACAGTGTTTCAAGCAAAATCTCCTTAGGTTACTTTAATCTTTTGGGTCTGAAATGAATTATTTCTGCTCTTCTGTTTTGACGTTCAAAAATACTATTTTTGAAAGCAAGCTTTTCCCTGTGATTTGAATTCATTTAGGTTTCTGTAATTTTTTTATTTCTCATTGTATACATCGTGAGATTCTACTCTAGGAAAGTCGGTTGTTTTTTTTGTTGCTTTTTAATAGTCTCTGCTATCAGTAGACAGTAGAGATTATGATTTAAACACTTCTCTGTGTATCATTATGTGTTTGTTGGGGAAAAGGCCTACATATTTTCAACTTTTGTGCTTAGCTGTAAGAATATTCTGTTTTCACTTAGTGTTGCTGGTGGAAAATTTTTGCTTACATTTGCATTTATTTGGTGTGTACAGTATGCAACATTTTTTTTACCTGTACTTACATTTGTATATATATGTCCCACTTGTATGTGTGAATATACACATCTAATTATGTACACATCTATAAAGAATATGTTTTAGTTGTACGTGTGAGATATGTGAATATAGGCATATATATTTGTAGTGCCTATCATGACCTAATTTAATCCAATTTGTAATTTTTAATTATTTATTCTGTTCCATGCACATGTAGGGGTATCATTTTAAGTTGCAATTGACAATCTTAACCTGCAGTAACAGGCAGGTGTTCCTTCTGTGGAGTGCTTAGTAGTTGATTTGAGTAAGCATGTTAGTAGATATTTTGGTCAGAAATTCATTTTATCTTGTAACTATTTTTCTGATTATCATGATGTTGATTTTATATACTGCTCGAGAAGACTTTCCAGGATAGTGTCCTGGGATATTTAAGTTTGAGAATCTCTAATGAATGAGATTCCACAACCTTTCTGGGTAGCCTGTTCCAGTGTTTGATCTCTGTTTACAAGATAAAAACATTCTTCCTAGTTTGATTTTGTGATTTTGTTCTTTCTCTCTTTTCCCATCTCTGAGAAGAATCTGACTGCATCTTCTTTATACCCACCCATCATATATTCATAGATACTATTAGTATTTATGAAGATCTGATTGGAGAACCTGTGCACAGTTAACAGCATCTCTGTTGTAACTGCAGTGCAAAATGGTGCATTTTCTAGTATATGTTCACCATCTTGGAGATGATACTTAAGTGTACGTTAGATTTCCAACCAAACAAGATGTGACAAGTGCTAATATATGTCTCTATTTCAGTGATTGTGCTTATGAACAGAAACAAATTAATATATATGAAGTACATATTGCAGTTGTACTTCTGTTTTGATTCACAGAGTCCTTGCTGCATTTCTACCATGGCTTTTTTTGAGATGCTACTTTATATCTCATTGAAAACAGTAAGACTTGAATACTGTAAAGTAAGCATGTCCATTTTTGTGTGTGTGTATGACGTTGTCTAGATGACTCTGTGGTTGCAGTTCTGTAATTATTCAGATGATGTACTACTTAGCAAAGGCATCAGTGTATTATGTAGTGTTGTGTTTTTTTTAAAGTACCCTAAATGAGAATAGTTGCTTTCTCATTCTGTGATTTCTCAGGAATTCACACAACAGTTGTTACTGATGCTTATCTTTTGTTACAGTAATCTTTGGGCACATCCAACAATATTATCCAAATGTAATGATAATTGATAATTCTTGTTAATTATAGGCAAAGAGAATTCACCTATATTTTGGAGTTCACCAAGTGAGGGTATTAGATGTTGTTGTTGTTGTTATTATTATTATCCTTTGAGGGTATTAGTATTATAACAAAACTTAGTTGGAGGGATAAATTTATAAAGTTTTCATTTCACGATTGTAAATATTCCAAGTTTTTAATTACGTTTTATAGCCTATGGTTTCACTAGAACTCAATTACTACTAATATGTTTGTAGAACTTTAACTGTTATGTGGGTTGCTCTGAAAATAATGTATCCTATTTATTTAATTATTTAATGTATCCTGTTTATTTAATGACAACAAAGATCACAATGTTATTTAATAGAGCAAATTCTCAGCTACAAAACAAGATTTTTTTCACACAGTCACCATCATGACAACATTAGCTATGCACTTTTGACAATAATGAAATAAAGTCTGCGTGCTGTGCTCCTAAAAATCTTTATGGCTGTGTGGAACATGGCTAGACTTCCATGTCTCTGCCATGGCTGAAACTCACCAGCCACCGCCTTACTGTGTTCACGCCCACTGTTTAATTTCCAGACATATTCAGCAAGTGTGAGTGACTGTCAGTGGCTGCCATTTTAACTGCATGGAGGAATTCAATTCCACACCTTTACTTCATATGCGCTTCCATGTCAGATGCCATTTTGTCAGACAGTAAGAAAATGTGATGGAAGATTAGTGGGAAGGTTCAGTCTCCACTTCCGTACCATCAACATCTGCCTCTGACATTATGGGACAACTAATAAAATAGGAGGCATTACTTTCAAAACAGACATTGTGTAATGCAGTACACACCAAACTCTCTTTATTTATGGTCTTTAAGATTTGCTGTTATCACAGACAAAACCAGTTTGTCAGAAGATGTACTTCATATGTCCAAGATGTAGATGCATTTCAGGAAAGAGAATTATATTACATACATGCAAATTTAGAAAAGCTTTTATCTTTATTTTCTGTCAGTTCTCGTTTAAAAAAAAAAACAAAACACTTCACAGTCTGTGTGTTTTACAAATATTTTACGTTTTGACACTTAACAGCTAAAGAGTTAAGTAAATATTGACTAGAAAGTGTTGATGCAGTAATGAAAATCCATTTATTTCAGAGCAGTTAGAGCCTTAGAAAGAAATTGAAAGACGTTCCCTTTTGAAAATTAATTGTTCTGTAGATATTTTACGAAAGTATATGGTAAATATTTTATCTGTAACTTCTGTTGTTTATAAGGCAATTGGCAGAAAAAAAATAAAAATAAGGACCTTGTTATCTTCAATAAAACTATTTGAACACAGTTGTTTAATAGAGATTATTGTTGTCCGTTTCTTAATTTCTCTCTATTGCTTGCTTTGCACAGGAAGGAGTTACAGGAGCTGCAGAATCTTTACAAACAAAACATTGCACATATGGTACAGCAGGCTCAACTGATACAGCAGCTTCAGACTCTTAATACTGACACACAAAAAGTGCTGAAGGAACAGGAAGATGTGCACACAACTGAAGCAATATCATATCAAAAAGTATGTTTTACGATCACAAGGTTCATATTACTATCCATAGAAATGAATAGTACAATAAGGAATGAAAGCACTGTGTAGGGGTGTGTCCTTTGGAACTCAGGACCTTTGTTTACTAAATGTGTTTGTTGGAGTAACAGGGTTTCTTGGCCTAATTACATTCCAGCAGCTATGGTCTCTTCTGTGTATTGAATTAATGATTTACTTACATCTGAACAGATATAGAAGAAGTGAGAAGCATATCAGCTTCTCTGTATATCTAGATTTTTTTTTTAGCTTCTCTCCTAGAGGCTTCAATTAGGTTTTTAAAACAGTCTCAAGAGTTAAATTTACTCTGCATAGCGGTTTTGCCAGTACAGCAGTTGGGGAAAGTTTCCTGTGAAAAATATTTTGCTAGTGTAAGTTACTTTCCTATGGAAAATTGATAGGTATGCTGGCACTGCCAGAGGCCAAGCCTCTTCTAACCTAGGCTTAGCTCAGAATTCATTGCTGGTTCAGAAAGCTGGCTCACAGCAGAACTTAAGGCTTCTGCTTACTTGGTGATAAAAGGAAAGTAAGAATATTGTAATACTGAAGACAAGCCAGTGATTTCAACTCACAGATAACCCTAAAATCTTTTTTTTTTTTTTTTTTTAGAATGTCTGAATTCATTTCTCTCTCCTAACATAGAGGAGTGATAGGAGTAAGGTTTACATCTTAAGCTGGGAGAAGACAACCCAAGTATTCT
Organism: Lagopus leucura; assembly: GCF_019238085.1. NCBI lineage: Eukaryota > Metazoa > Chordata > Aves > Galliformes > Phasianidae > Lagopus > Lagopus leucura. The sequence continues at coordinate 5,343,889 of NW_024962272.1, forward strand.
GATAAATGACTGTGTGATACGGGTGGACAGACTGTCTTTTTGCATTTCTCAAAACATTTAAGATGCCTTGAAAAAATCTTTTTTTCTTTTTTTTTTTTTTAAATAAAAATATGCCCCAAGAAAGTGAGCTCCTTAAATCAGAGCATAATAGATCTTCTAATTTGTTTGTCAAATTCAGTCAACAGAACTTTGGAGCAGAAAAGTTTTTTCCTTTACCATAACATCCTGTTATATACTTCTGACTAGTAAACTGTACAAAATATCAAACTATAATTTCTTCAAAGGACCATGTAGTTCCCAAGTGGTAAGGTCTTCTGAAGTCACAGGAGGCATTTGGAAAATTCAATGTCTATAAAAATGATTCAAATGCCTGTTTTTTCATTGAATGAGAAAGGCGAACAGTTGTCGACAAATGTGTATTCTGTTTGTTTTCTGTGTGTTATTAATATGCTGGCTGCAACAGCTAGATAAGGATGTGTTAGCTACTCCATAGACATTCACGAAGGAATATTTTCTAACTGCTCCAAATGGCATCGAGCCTATCAGCAGGTACATCCTATGATATATTGTCCCTTACAGCAAGATCAATGACCTCTTTGTTAATGGTCAGATAGGCAGTACATGCTATAGCTGAGGCAGTGTGGCTGGCTCACGTACTCCAAGTTCATTGTAGCAGTCTGCCATTTAGGAACAACTGCTCTTTGCACCGATGTTGATGTGGGTAGTATGAAGCAATAGACTGAGTGAAGAAAATATCTTTATGTTTAACCGAGATCAAGGTCATGAACTTGCACTGGATTATGTATAAATCCACTGAGGACTACAGTTCTCTTCCAAGTCAAGCTATAGTGGGCAACGTATACATGTGAAGATCTGTAATCTGTTTCATCAGCTTACATTGACTTGACGTACGGATACCTTTTCCTTTTCTTTTCCTTTTCTTTTTTAAATTTATTTTAATGCAGACTTTAAGGGTGCCATGTTCTACAATAACTCTTTCATGTTATAACATCTATGGAAACAAACTGATATCTGTTTCATATTACAGCTATAGTTCTCATTGTCAAGGATAGGGAATATTTTTCTGAAATGCATAGCATCTGGTTTAGTGGTCCCACGTACTCAGGGGACTTCATTCCTGTGCTGGATTTAATGAGACTCAATAGATTTGTCCTCACTGACGATTTCAAGGTGGAGATACTTCAATCAATAATAAGGATAATAAGACAAGAAGAGATTCTGAACTCCTTAGCTGGCTTATCACAGTTTTCTGGAATTTACAATTTAGGGCCTTTGTTTGTATAACGCAGTACTTTCTCTTGATCTTGATGTAGCCGTAAGGTTATATGTTAATTGTGCTGATTAAAAATCTCTTTGTGAAAAGCCCTTTTAGTGAGATGGAAATATCATTATTTGTTGTTAAATAGGAAATGATAATTAGTGCACTGAAACTTAGCCCCTGAAACAACAAATAAGAATATTGTGGTTTTGGTACAAGTAGGTACATACAATGAAGAAAAGCAATGCTCAGTGGTAGATTTTTGGGTAAATACAAAAACAGTAAGATTTTTTCAGTTGTGAGGCATCACAAAAATTTGCATCAAGTCTATTGAAGGTAGATGAAAAGAATATAGCATCAGATGCATTTTCAGATGTTGTATTTAATTTTCTGCCTGCAGTTGACTTTGCCAGTCCTTTTCATGCAGTTAGTCTAGGGATATAGTTTGCTTTCCTTTAAGTCCAAGAAATTGTAATCAGAATGTGAAGTTACTGGCTTTGCTAGCTTAAGGTTAAATTTCACCACTAACAGTCTTTTTCAGGACTGCAGGAACATTTAAACATAGTTATAAAAAATCATATCTATGTACTTATTCAAGTAGCATTGAATCCACAAAATAAAAACTAAAACCAAAAACATATAAATATTAGTAATAACGGTTTCTTCCATGAGTTGGAAGTTAAATGTACTAAAGGTTACATCATTGGTAAGTGAATGATCATCTTGTTAGTTGACTTTCTAGGTGAAAGCTTTCAGGAACTTAAATCTTTATTTATGATCACATTGCATTTTAGTTCCAGCTATTACACTGTTTTCTGGTGTTCAGAGGTTTGTTGATTAGGTTATTCTATTTATTTATTCTGTACCAAACTCTACTAGTATTGTTTCCTTACTATCAAGTGGGTTTTATGATAAGATCACAGAATCATAGAATCACAGAACTGTTGGGGTTGGAAGGGACCTCCAGAGATCATCGAGTCCAACCCCCCTGCCAAAGCAGGTTCCCTACAGCAGGTCGCACAGGTAGGCATCCAGGCAGGTCTTGAACATCTCCAGAGAAGGAGACTCCACCACCTCCCGGGCAGCCTGTTCCAGTGCTCCGTCACCTCACTGTAAAGAAGTTCTTGCACACATTCGTGCGGAACTTCCTATGCTGCAGTTTCTGGCCGTTTCCCCTTGTCCTTCTCCATTCACCACTGAAAAGAGTCCGGCCTCGCCATTCTGCCCCCCACACCTTAGATATTTATAGACACTTTCAACCTGCTAAAAGTGAAGAAATTCTGTATAGACTATAAATTTGTCATGATGATGCTAAACTCTGCACTCACGGGTAATATTCTTAATATTTGAAAAATCCTGTGTGGAGTGTACAAGAAAAGACATACAAAGAAAAATCTTAAAATTAAACTTATTGAAGTTTTTTTTATAGTAGCTACTTTGATTTAGATTAATTATATTTTAATATTGCTGAGTTTTTTTGACTAATCAGATTGGGCTCACAATGAAGGTTTTAAAACTGCACTGTTAACGTTTTCCTGCATTAACCAATTTGATGTCCATTACAACCCTGCTGAATATCCACTCCAGTCTGTGCAGAGAAGATAGCTTATGTTTCTGAGATTGAAGTCTTATGTTATGGAGTATAATTTTTGTTGATTTAGGTCAGTTGCCCTGGCTGTATTCTCAACCTTTCTCTTGCTCTCTGCAGCCTGCTGATCTTCAGGGTCAGGTTGAGAGGTGCTGTAGAGCCAGCCTTGATGCTGTGCAGCACTGCTTGTCGGTAGCCAAAATAGTGCTGTGAAATTGACAGCACCAGACAGGCCTCTCTGAAGAAAGTGAATTCTATCCCAGGCAGACCTGGGATAGTACAGTGCATAGTACATATGCAGTGTACACTGTACTGCATAGTACAGTCCAGTGAATGTTCTGTGTGTAATCTGGAGTGCCTCTTCAGTTTCATCCAAGAACTCCTCCAGCTGGTTTCTGTCCTTATTTTCCTGGAATTCTCCTTCAATACTGTGATCTAGTGACATGACTGTCTAGTGACAGTACCATAATAGTTTCCCTTGTAGTATTACTTTGTCTTAATTTAGACTTTTTTTTTTCCATTTATTTCTTAACTTCATGTCCAGTATTACTAACTAGTAATTTGCTAACTAAAAGTTAGCATTTGTTTCCTCAGGTCTCTGCAGTGATGTGCAGTATTTGAAGGGGTGAACATTTTGTTAAGTGTTTAATGTAAGATAATATTTTATACATGTCATATATATATATAGTTTTATTGTTTTATATAATTGTTTTATCATTTTATATAATTGATTACTGTTGCATTTTAATGAGCAGATGTATTCAAGTGTTTTAGATCCTCACAGGGATATACTTTTGAAAGAAATCTCTTAGCTATCCTCACTTTCTGTACTTTAGTTGATATCACAGAAAAATCTGTGAGTGTTCACTAAATAATCCTTTGACTAAACAGAACTGGAAAATGTGTTGCAGCTGTTAATTGCATTCAGTCTAAACCTAGTTTAAAATAAGTCCTGCATACTTCTATAATGCATTCATCATTTCTGCCAAATGTTTCACAGTTTTTTTTTCAGTTGCACTATGACTGTGGCTAATATACTGTCTGGTAAGTTACATGGGTGAACTACCTAGTTTTATTAGCTTTTATTGGGATTTCTCAGCCTTTGACCTGATCTAACTTGCAATCACGTGTATTTAATGGCTAATGCCATTTTTCTATGTTGTATGTGTATATTTATAAGGAAGGACTTTAAATCTTTTCTTCTGCCCTATAAACAGAAATATTTTTATATCTTGTCTTGGGGATTGAACAATTTTCTCATCAAATCTCACATCTTATTAACAATCGTGAGGTGCAACTACTTACTTTTTAAGTGCATGTTTCACTCTTTTCTCTGAAAATTACTTGTTCTGATATAAATAATGTATAGTATTTTTGTCTTCTTTTTTTCTAGTCAATGTTCTTTCTCTGATCCTCTAGTCTTTTACACATTGTCACCTCTACACATGAATTTCTTCATTTTTTTAAATGGTTGACCTATTTGACCATAGTGTTCAATTTTGTATGTTCAAGAATGCACTTATTGCTGCGTGGCTCTGGTGTTTCTTCCAAACTAATTGCAAAATGAGCAGAAAATACCTGTATAATCCTATACCAAAGCTTAAGCATTTATTAAATCCACAAAACGATGATGGCAATAAATGAGAAGACTAGGAGCTAACCTGAAATCTGAACACTTATCTCTGAGCGGTAGATAAACCTATTTATTTTTATTTAATTTTAATTTTGAAATTTCCTGGTGTTAAACACTTTCTGTTTAATCTCACTCCTGTAAGCTAGTGCATTGATGTTATTTGAAAAAATGCATATAACTCAGTGTAAAAAGAGTAAAAATTGTGTGAATTCTGTGCACATCTCTTTTAGCTAGTTTTATACTTCAAATCTCTGTGTTTGGTTATTGTTGTTTTCAAAGCAGGGGAGATTGGAAAAGTTTATGCAAGTAAAAAGATATGCTATTAGTCTTGTTCTGACTCATACTTACTACCAAAATTATGCATTGGCTACACTGGGGGGATGTGGCTGCCAGCTGAAAAAAAGCATCATATTTTTGATGTTCTCCATTCATCTTACTAGGATGCTACCTTTCAGATACTGTAATTATGACCACTTAAGTGCTGCTAGACATAAAACCAGCAAATTGTCATTTCAGTATGATCTAGCTAATGAGCTTATATAGCTATTGCTGGAAGTAATTGTGTCTTGATGTTCCATACATTTGGAAAGACATTATCTAAAAATGCATGTTTTTGATAAATAAACTGTTTATTTTCCTATGAAATACTTACTTATTTCCACAATCAATTGCCTAATCGTGAACTTCAGTTTCCAGAGATGATGAAACTATCTTAAATAATAAGAAAAATTCAGTAGGCATAGAAATTTCAATGTAAAGTTCCATTTTTTTAAGGCTGAAAATTATCAATGTATCTGGGCATAGAATTAATTTTGCCTAGGAGACATGATTTCTAATCTGTTTTGGGAATAGGCAAGATGTAATTACTTTGTCCTTTGGGAGTCATTAGGAGTAGAAGATGATAGGAAGAAGGAAAGGAATGAGGTTCATTGTTTCCAAATCTCCTACAGAGCGATAGGTAGACAGTTTCCAAATGTGATAGATTCTTTTTCCAAAGGGTTTTAATCCTGTGCTGTGTAAGCTGACAACAAAGTGTATCATTCAAGTAAAGGCAACAAGACAAAGACTAAAATGAAGAGTAAAGTAACGTTTTTAGTTGTGAAACAACTGCCATTAAAAAATATGGATAGCCTCTATGTTTCTGATTTTAATATTTAATTAGTTTCTTTTGGGTGAACAGCAGAAATGGGCTTTCCAAACTGCTAGCTGCAGAAGTGCATGTCTTGCACAGGTTATTTCATTGTAGAATAAATAGAGGGAAATTGTTCATTTGGAGAAAAAGAGCTTTCAAAGAAATAAAGAACTGCAAAGAAAGAAGGGAGGAATGTAGGTTTGAGTAGTAAATATATACTTCCCCTCAGTATGGAAACTGCTGTTTTTTTTTGTTTTGTTTGTTTTTTTGTTTTTTTTTTTTTTTGTTTTTTTCCTTTAATGAAAATGTGATTTTGTTTTTAAGGCTTCATATCTTTATATTAAAAATGTGAAAGTGGAGGGGTGGAATAGGTGTTTTCTTGTTCTCATGAAATAAGTTAGTCTTGTAAGCTACAAGGCACATAGTGCTTGTTATTACTTAGGTGTAGTTCTAGAATCTGTTAATGCATATGGAATGTCCTATAAAGTAACTGCAGAATATTTGCGATATTCTGGTTCCATCAAGAACTGTTTGAACAGCCACAGGGATAACAACTTCTAATAGCAAGTTTGGGTTTCATAGCTTGTATGAAAAAATTCTCCCAAAATGATTATTTAAACAGCTATTTTTCAGTTCCTACAAAGTGCTGGGACATTAGTGGATTCAGTGTACTGCTATCCAACAGATATTAAAAATGCGTGTTTTTTAAATATCAAAATATTCTACATAAGACAAGTATGTTATTTGTATTCTCAATCCTTTAATGTCATTCCCAGGAAAGATGATTCATTTTTTTTTTTCCAACTTCTATTAAAAAATAAGTGATATTTTTTCTCTCTACGTTTTATATAGCATACTAAAAGAAAAAAAAAAGAAAAAAAAAAGATTTTCTAGGTCTGTTTTTGTTAGTAAATGCCATGAAAAAGCACTTGAAACTGCTAGTATTCTGATGTAATATGTATATATCTAGAAGAACTTGTTTGAAACTTAGAGTTTGTTACAATCACTGTTTTCCAGTGTTTAGAGCATGCTGTGATGCATGTGGACATGAAATAAGAAACGATTGTCCAAAGAGAAGGTGATCTTTGTCTCAAAATTACATAAATTATTCTCCCTCTCCTTTTCTCTTGCATTTACATTTCTGCCTTCATTTTTATCATTCTCCCTGTTATTTTTAATCTCATTTTTTTTTTTCTCCTTACAGCTTTATAATGAATTGACTTTGTGTTTTGAAACTTTAAAAACAAATGAAATTCAGCTGCAACAAAGGTATGCCTCTCTTCAGGATCAGTTACTTGGAAAAGATCAGAAGATTTGTCAGTTACAGGAACAGCTTCAGCAGGCTCACGATGCTTTGAATATGTTACATCAGAATTCTTCTCATGACTTACAGGTGAGACCACTTCTGGAATAACACAAGTTATTTCTTCTAGTTTTAAATTAAGTTTCTGGACAAAGCAGTTTAATAGGAAATTGCAGAGGGTTTTCTTGGTTTGTTTCTTAAGGAAAAAATGTGTTATTGTGCATCTGCAGTTCTGTGATATTCTGCTTTTGCTAACGGTATTTTGCAAGTAAATTCTATCTGCCCTAGGAAAAAAAACTGAGTAGTAATGTCTATATTCATCCAAACTCTTATTTTTTTGCTGTAACAAAGCTATGAAATACACCAAAAAATAAACACAAAACCAAAATGCTTTTATTCCTGGAAAAAAAAAATTAAATTTTTGCATTTTCTCTGTGAAAATGAAATGTATGGGTCTTCATTTGTTGTGTTGTTCCTGACCATGGAAATAAACTTTAGATTATGTATAAAGAAAGTATTTTGGTAGAAAGATAGATTTGTTTAAAAATCTCTAAGGGTTAGCGTATCATTTGGAAGTATTATAATAAATCTTTCACTAATATGCTTCCAGCTTTGTAATTTGCTGGATCTTACACTTACACTTGACATTTTCCAAAGGCCATTTTGTGATGTTTTTATGACTTAAGAAGAAGCAGTGTTGCCAGCAACACTGGGGAAGTGATTGTCTGTAGGCAGCACTCCTGAGACTGCACCTTCAGTAGCCTGTTTGGTTTTGTCCCCTCATTGCTAGGAAGATGTTGAGTTGCAGGAATGGGTCAGAAATGAGCACTGAAGCTGGTGAAGGGACTAGAAAAAGAGAGTTATGGGGAACAGCTGATGGAATTGGGGTTGTTCAGTCTGGAGGAGAATGAGAGGAGAGTTCATTACTCTGTAAGGAGAGCCTGAGAAGAGGTTGCAACAAGGAAGGTGCTAGCCTCTTTATTCAGGTGACTAGTGATAAGGTGTGAGAGGATGGCCCCAGTTTGCACCAGGTTTAGATTGGATATTAGGATTTAGATATTTAGATTGGATATTATTTCATGGAAAAGGTGAGTTTGAGTTTTGGAACCGGTTGCCCAGGAAGTGGTAGTTACCATCCTTGGAAGTTGTTCAATAGACACATGAACATAGCATATAGGGATCTGATTTAATAATGGATTTGGAAGTGTTAGCTTGACAGTTGGATTTGATGATCTTGAAGGTCTTTTCCAACCTAAATAATTCTGTGACTCTATGATTCTGTACAAATCTTCCCACAATGATATTGTAATCTCTTCTGCTTGATTTCTTCCATTTTTTTCAGTGAAATATACTTACATATTTTGTATTTTCTATCTATCATTTTTGGGAGAGCAAACTACTGAAGGTGATAGATTTGTTAAATGCAAAACTTAGCTTGGATTGATAAAGTAGATCTGTAACCAAAGATTGTATTCATGAACACAAAGAAGCTTAGATGATAAAAAAGCATACTGTTTAATTCTTAAAAGTTTATGTCAGTAATAATCTACTTTAAAGCAAAAGAATATAATATCTCCCTGGATTTGTTCTTAATGGTCATTTTAGAGTTATTCTAATTTTATCCGAAGTATTAATTCAGTGTTTAAGATTCCTTAAGATTCTTAACCTCTTTTTTATAAGATTTTTAAACTTCCTCTTTATTTGATGATTTTGTTTTACAAATGATAAAATGGATAAAGTGGAAGTCTTTCTTTGTTCACATTTTTAATACATCCTTAACCTTTTTTGTTTCTTTTAGAATGCTTTGGTAGATGTTTTCTTGAAACTTTAGAAATATAACTGATCTCAAGAAGTTTTTGCAGTTTGTCAGTGGTCTGACTTGATATTGCCTCAAAGTTAATTACATAGTCAGATTGTGCCCCAAGTGAATCTGGTGTAAATCTTTGGCATTAGCTTTTGTTTGTATTATCCTGAATAGTTTAGTAATATTAGCAAATTTTATTGCTAACAAGGATCTTGTTTACTTCTTTAAAGAACTTCAGGAAATTTCTGAGTAATATTTTACAGGCTAATAACAGCCTACAGTCATCAGCTCTACTTTACATTTCATTTCCTTTAGATGTTTTAAATGAATTGAATCTAGTGTGTGTTGTTACTGTAAGCTTTGTTGATTTAGTCTGTGCCTTCTTGTGGTGGCATCTGAACTTGAAGTATGTTAACCAGTATGGACTGTGTAAATTAGAATCCAGATATGGAGCATTCCTAACTAGCTGAGTGATAAATATGGATGCAAGTGTATTTTGCTTGTCTGTCCTTCTCTTGGCTCTGTGGTATACTCTCATTTGGGTCATGTATCAGCATTTAGGCTCTGTGGAGCTCTCCTTGGTCCCAGTATGTTTGAAACAGTGTACTTGTTAAACTGTTCAGAGAAACTGCACCAAAAATTCACTCCTGTTAGTGAATATAGGTTCAGTCTGTCCATCTGTAGAAACAGTTGAGATTTATGTGATCTGTCACAAGCTCAGTCAAATACTTACCAGTGATAACAAAAGGAGACATATGTAGAATCATTTGAATTGGAAGAGTCTATTAAAGAGAATCTCATCCAATCCAGCCTGCCACGGGCAGCATTGCCACCCACAAGACCAGATTGCTCCATTAAACTTGGACTTGATCACCTCCAGGGATAGGGCATTTGCAGCTTCTCTGGGCAACCTATTCCAGTGCCTCATCACCTGTGAAGTGAAAAACCTCTTACTTATATCTAATCTAAACTTCCCCCTTTTAGCTTATAACTGTTTCTCTTTGTCCTGTCACTATCAGACTGTGTAAAAAGTCTCTCTCCATCTTTCTTATAAGCTCCCCTTAAGAACTAAGGGACTGCAGAGAGGTTTTCCTATGGTCTTTCCTTCTGCAGTCTGAACAATCCCAGCTGCTTTAGCCTTTCCTTATAGAAGAGGTGCTCCAGTTCTTCCACTGTTTTTTTTTTTTGCCCTTCTCTGTACCTGCTATGATGAGAAGTATATGTGCTTATATAGTAAGCTAGATGTAGTGTACAAAGCGTCTTTTTTTCAGTAGATCACTCTTAGTCCAGGCTGGGATGGAACTAATGGTTAGTGTTAAAAAGCTGCATCATCATAGGGGAATGATGCATAGTAACTAATTGTGGTTACTGAACAATATACATTCAATATACTTAATGTTTAGTATTAACTAACATTCTTTCATTCTGCTATAACAAATATTTCAAATTGTTTTCTGACAGAAAGACATGAGTATGCCTTTCTGAGAAGTGTTGTAATATCCCTTGTTGAGTGCATTTTGATGACAGGCAAATATTATAATAGTAATAAAATTAATAACCTTTTAATTAATAACCTTTTAATTAATAACCTAATAACCTCTACCTTTTGGATTAAATACCTTTTGGCTTTGGAAAGATAGTGACTGTTGTGACTATTGTGTACTTACACAGCTGTAGATTCTACAAGGGGAAAAAAAATTTATTATCTATCGTTAATTCTGGGACCTGTTAGGTTTAGCAGACCTCTTAACTGCTGTCTCTTGATTGCAGCATCAATGGAACAGGGTGAATTTGGAGTTAAGAGGAAATGTATGCATCTACCAACTTTTCTTGTTACTGTTTTTTGAAAGCAATTCTTCTTAAATGAAATTGGAAAATTGGATTAAATTGCAGTTACATTTCTATCATAAAGTACTGATTTTTTGAGCAGGTTGAGATTAGTGGCTTGCTCAACGTTTTTTTGAACATGCTGTCTCTGCCAGCAGTACTAGTACACCCTCAACAGATTTTCACAAACCAAGAAGATTATAGATCAGTGTTACGTAAGAAAGTTGTTTGTTTTTTTGTTTTTGTTTTTTTCTTCTCCCGGTATTTGTAGTTTTCTTACTGTTGAAGTTATAATTTAGTCTGGAAAAAAAATAGATTTTATATCATCAGACGTACTATGCAGACTGTCTCAGTTTCCATTTATTAAGGGTAATAATTACTGGTTTTCTATGAGTATTTCACTAATTTCAGTTTATTTATGTATATCACACATACTGATTTTGATTGAAGTGGTAAAAAGAAAGAAATCAATTTGAGTAATTCTCTTTTATTTTAGTTGTTCTCTATGCATATGCAATATTGCATAGATATGCAATATGAATATTTTGAGGATTAATTTTCTTTGTCTTCCTACTGACGCAGTATATCAAGAGGATAATATCCTGTTTGAAGTATGTTGCTGTAAATTTTGTTTAATAAATTGGGAACATTTTAGTTACCAAAACAAATCTGTAACAAAATGCTTTCAATGTTACACCTGCTTAGATGTACTTTATCTGTTTAATTTGTTTGTCTAAGAAGTTTGTCTTTCACCTCCTATACGACAAAGCTTTCCATAAAATATCTTCCAGTTTTTAGAACTGTTCATTTCATTGTGTAAGTACTGAAATTGATCACAAAGATCATCAAAGGCAGTTTTTTAATCAACTAAGAAGTATTACAAAACATTACCAGTAGATAAAAGGGGGGATTCTTGCCCTGTGCTCGGCTCTAGTGAGGCCGTGCTTGGGGTGCTGTGTCCATTTCTGGCCCCCACTGTATCAGAGACCTAGACATACCAGAAGCAGTCCAGGGCTACCAAGTTGAAAATGGAACCAGAACACCTTTCCTCTGAGGAGAGTCTGG
>NW_024962272.1:5360519-5484149 GCF_019238085.1 Lagopus leucura
AAATGACTGAATTTCCAAATTGTAAAAAGAAGAAGCTACCAAAGGATGCTGAGCATTTCTTCTGACTCAGCTGCCATGTAGCTTACTTAGTAACAGAATAAGAGGAAACCTGGGAAATGCGTATTATTTCTATTACATAAAGTGCTTCTGGGATTTTCTTTTATCTTGTGGCAAATGGCATCTGATTCCTGGAATGTGGTAGAAAAAAAACCAACATGATTGTATGGGTGTTAGACAAGTAGTTACCCTTAAGGTCTAAAATGCTGTTTCCTAGTTGAGATATTCTGATACATGTGTTTCTCTAGTCTGAGCAACATATGTAGACAAACAAGCATTCACAAGTAAAACTTGAAAATGAATAAGCAAGCAAATACAAAATAGTTTTTCAAATTGCAGTCCTTTCCTCATTTGTAAGTTTTGGAACTCTAGGTTGTTCAGATCATGTTTTATACAGAAGAAGTCGAGATTCTCATAATAACAAAATCATTTCACTAAAGAATTTGGTTTTGTTGATTTTTTTTTTTCTCTGAAGCATTGATACTCAGAATACTCATCTTTAGTAGCATAAAGTTAAATGGGAATGAATCTGAAACAAAAGATCAGAGGAGGAAATTTCATCTATTTATTTTTCATTTTAAAAAACTGTATTTAAAAATTCCCTTAATATTTACGTAAATGAGGTCTTATAGGCAAGGAAATGTAGAATATTTATCAGAGGGTGAGAAAAAATTCAACAGAAGATGCTTTTTTTAAGTAGTTCACTGATAAACAAAGCCTCAATTTTTCATCGGGCTTTGATGATGTGATAGTCCCAAGCTGTGTAGCAATTTCTGTGTTGGTAACAGTGTTCTGATGAAAATTTTGAGGTTAAAAACATGGGCATTTTGGAGGCCTGAGTTAAAGTGCAAGACTTCTTAAAAATCATTTTTCATTTCCTAAGAATTATGTATGTTGTAGGAATTTTACTAGAAACTCTACTTTCATGGTTTTTCAACTTTAAATAAGTATCACTGCATGGTAATTTCAAGAAATATCTTTAGGGAGAAGAAGTGAGTAGGCAAAACCAAATCAAACTAAACCAAGAATAAAACCAGGAGAGGAACAGGGTTAAAGTCAGTTGCAAGACTTTATTTACACATAGGAGCAGGGATTTGATATATTCTGATTTTTTAAATGGAATTACATTTCACAAAACTGTACATTTCATTTTTGATAGAGGAAATTAAAATAGTCAAACAGTATGAAATTAATCATTAGCTAAATTATTTTAATTCTCATAGCTCAAAAGTCAGCAGTGTTTAATAGTTCTAGACTTTTTAAAAAATGTAGTTCTTTGCAACATGAACGAAAGTTGCTGTAAGAGATCAAACCTGTTTTTCTGCTTTAGTTATTGATGTAACCATACTTCTTGTGTTACACATAGAATTATTATTGTTTTTTTACTTGTGGCTGATAAATAATAAAATTAGAGGAGGTGCCTATTTCAATTTAAAATATCAAGCATATAACAGAAATATAAATAATTTTCCCTTCTGGCATGGTTTTCATTCTCTTGGATGTTTCCTTTTCCCCAACATTATATATAGTACTGAAGTTTTGGTTGCATGAGCAAAACCCCAGTTATCTCTTAAGTGTTCTTTTCAATGCATGACATGTCTGCTCATTTTTCTGTATTTGTTCTATTTTTTCTGTCATGTAGTTTTCTTTTAGATATAGACTTGGCCTTTTGCGAATAATATAGGTGGGAATGACATGTTTGCGACTACGTATGGCCTAAATTTTGCCAAATATGTAACAAATTATTGACGGAACAGTCAGCAAAGCATTGACAACTCTCCTGTACTTGTTTGCTATATAAAGAGTTACAATTTTGTTGAAATAAATGCTTGGTAACTCTAATTAGATGTTCATGTGTAGAACCTGAGTTTGCTGCTATGTTACTGGGTACCTACTATGAAAAGCTTTATTTTATGCATAGCAATAAATCATATAGATATGCCTTTTTCTCTGTTTCCATCAAATATTAAGCATACTAGGTAACAGTATGATTTTTTTTTTTTTCAGTCCTCCCATTTCTCCTTTGATTGGCCTGAATTTGGAAACTGTTTGATTTCCTTAGCCTTCTTTTTATGCTACCTTTTCTGATTTTTGTCAACATATAACTTATTTTTATTATGTAGGGAATTCCTGTATTTGAGAGAATAGGAACAGCTGAGAATTGTATGTAATATACTTTCTTCTCTAGTGAAATGAGAATTTGTCTTCAGAATATGTGAGTATGTATAAACAATTGCACATAAGTCTGGTTGCCAGAATGACTAATTAGGGGAAGTGTGTGTATTATATAACAATAATGTTTTGAGGAGATTGTCTTCTGGTTCTGACTTTGTTGATTAAAGGACACTGTTTCATAGCTGATGTCTTTGCTGTTAGAGTACGATTGGCAGTGAGTTTTTCCTAGTCAGCACAATACAACATCAAGCGTGTCAGCTCAAGGCTTGTACTGATTTTTTAAAGTAATCTGTCCTTCTGTTCCTGCAAACAAGTAAGGAGGGAATTTGCATCGTCCTTCCTTTCAGCAGAGGTGTTGGGGTGCTAGCCTCCAGCTGCCTGATTGTGTTGACCATCTGGGAATTCTATTATCTTCACCTGGCACAGCTGTGTTAGCAAGGTGAACGTCTGTCCCCAGCCTAAAAGGGCTGTGAAGGAGGTTTGAGCTAATGCACTTCCCTTTGTGATCAGTTTAGACAACATACAAATAACTGTTGTTTGTACTGAGCAACCAGTATTTTGCCTTGTGATTATGAGGGAGTGAGTATAATTACAGGTAGTAGTGAAAACTCGGCTGAGAACGAGTGACATATCAACCACTGTAACATGAGCACTCTTTGTCATACTCACTTGGTCCCACGACTGGACATCAAAGGTGTGCTTTAAAAGATATCTGAAATCAGTGAAAATACCTGTTGATCTTAAAAGGTATTATAAAAGGCTGGAGGTGAGTAGAGTATGACAGTATGCAATACTGTGCCAAAGAACTAATAGAAACTCACTGTTAGGTGGGAAAAGACCTGGAATTTAATAGCTTCGTGAAATCAGTTATCTGCCTTGAATAACATTAAGATCTAGAATTGCTATTTTAAGTCTTGAGTTTGACTACAGCACTTGTCTGAGTATATCAGCATTATGGCTGTAGATTTACATTGAAAATATGTGTTTCCAAAGCATTTTCTAACTGAAAAAGTGTTTACAGAACTAATTAAGTTGTTGGGTATTTTTTCCTCCCCTGTGTGATAGTGTATTGGTACTTCCCAAGTAGACATTTCATCAGAAACAAGTCTAGAAGTTAAAACATTTTGTCAAGAAATTGTAATGGCATTTGAGGTACATTACATTCTGGAGTACTGCGTCCAGTTCTGGGCTCCCCAGTACAAAAAAGACAAGGATCTCTTGGAAAGAGTCCAGCGGAGGGCCACGAAGATGGTGAAGGGCCTGGAGCATCTCTCCTATGAGGAAAGGCTGAGTGAACTGGGTCTTTTCAGCCTTGAGAAAAGGAGACTGAGAGGGGACCTGATCCAGGTCTATAAATATCTAAGGTGTGGGGGGCAGAATGGCGAGGCTGGACTCTTTTCAGTGGTGAGTGGAGACAGGACAAGGGGAAATGGCTGGAAACTGCAGCATAGGAAGTTCCGCACAAACATGCGCAAGAACTTCTTTACAGTGAGGTGACGGAGCACTGGAACAGGCTGCCCAGGGAGGTGGTGGAGTCTCCTTCTCTGGAGATGTTCAAGACCTGCCTGGATGCCTACCTGTGCGACCTGCTGTAGGGAACCTGCTTTGGCAGGGGGGTTGGACTCGATGATCTCTGGAGGTCCCTTCCAACCCCTACAATTCTGTGATTCTGTGATTTTGTGATTACCATATGTATAATCAATGAATAGTAAGATGCTATAATTACAAAATAAACAAGAGAGTTAGGCAAAGCAGGTTATAACAACAAGAAGAGAACAGATAGAACACTTACCTGTATCCCAGGCTTACTTATGAAGCTCCCATGGAGTGGATCTCCAGAAGAGATCCTTCCCTACTCGTAGTCAGCTCTTAAATGAGTCTAGGAGGGGCTCCACCCCTTCTGGCTGCACAGGTGAATTGCCTTCACTTGTGCTCCCGTGACTGACTCATTGCTCGCCTCAGGTGGTCAATCAGAGGTTCAGGCCATGATTCAGCAGTTCCCATATACCATAATAGAGCAAGTTGTTGCAGAAGAAATATTTGTATAAATCAACCATTTTTAAGACCAAATTGGGATTTGGAAAACATGGTTTTGTTGTCTTGGAGTGTTTCATTAACACTAAAGAGTCTGGGTTTTTTGTTTGTTTGTTTCGAATTTATAATGCATCTTTAAAGGTGGGATAATGTATGGGTCTTGCATACTTCTTTGCAGTATTGGTGATGTTGTATTTCTCTAGGTGGTTTTATACAGTGGTATACTGTAGTTCTGATTTTATTGTTACTCATGTAATTTATCAACACTACCATTTTTTAGGAATTTCAGCAGCCTTCTTTAGGGGAGCTGGAGTGTCTTATCGGCATGCAAAAATCTGAAATTGAGCTTTTAAAGGAAAAATTGAAAAAAGTGAGTCTTAACCTTGTGGAACATAATTTATACGCTACAGATACTCTGAAAACCTGCAATGTAAGGACTGGAAGAAGGCATGAGGTAGGATAGTTTACTGTCTAGTGTATTTGTATCTAAATAATATTGGTAATGCCAAATATTTTGTTCAAGTGTCCAGATAATAATTGTAATATCTGTTGATACTGCTTGTAATTCCGAAGCTTGTTTGAATGGTTTTTGTGTTATCTGCCAAAGTCTTGTTAGAGTAGCTGTTGGGAGTAGAAAGTTTTACCTTGTAAATACTAAATAAGGGATTCTTAATTAAATGGAATATTTGGAGGCTCAAGTCTTTGTAGGTTTGTTAAAATGAATATTTATCAAGTATTTTGTTGTATTTATCTGAATGACCATCTTTTTCTAGAAGGAAAATGAGAGAAATATAAACAGTTATGCTTTTATAAATGAAACATTCTTTCAAATTCATTTTTATAATATGACATAGCATTTTTTATCTATAAAAAAGTCACAATTATATCAATTTAAAATTATTTAACTTTATTCTCTGTAGTGCTGGTCTGCCCCTTTGGTGATAACCTATCATTAATTTAGGCACTAGATAACAGTAACATCTGTAAACTGTAGCTAATTAAATGGATCTGTAAATAATTCTGTGACTTAATTTGATTTATGCAGTGAGCCTATGTTGTTATGTTTGTGAGTGTGTTCAGTTCCCTTGCAATGTAAATTTTAAATTGTGATTGTGTAGAGTATGGAAAACTTGAAATAAGTTTCTAGAGTGTGGAAGCAAATTGGAACATGTTTCTGTGTGGTGAAAATTGTCAGCAGGGGTGGACCACAGTCCTGCTTTCCTTCCCTTCCATGCTGCTTGTCCAGAGATAGAAAGAAATCGGTGGCGCTGGAGTGAAGCGGAGCCCAGGATGCAGCAGAGGGAGAAGAGTGCCATTTTGGTTTATTCCTGATACAGTGTTCAATTATGCTCTTAAGTGAGCCTATGTAGATCCAGTTGTGTCTCTTAGTACTATTTGAATTATTTGATATCTACGCTTTTTCATTTGTTTACACAGTCCCTTTTTAAATTTTTGGGAAATAAACTGACAGACTAAAAAGCCTTCATATTTAGGCAAAATGACATTCTGGTTTTAGGGTCACAGAATATACATTGAAAATACAAGTGAATATTGCTATTTTTACTGATGTCCCACTGCCACAGGTAATTGGAAAAAGTCCTAAAAAGAAGGCCTTTGGGACAAAACAGAAACTTGCTGCCAGTGTGATAAATTGTGATGTGGAGCCATGTAACTGTATACCTCAACCTGTTTGATTCTGTAGAGTACATGGATATGCATGCATGCATGGGCTAGCACAAATTATTGGGAACTGCAGAAATCCAAATCTCATACCTGCAGTGGTACAGAGTAATAAAACCAGCTTTGGCAGCACAGATGATACAGTGGTTATAGAGTTCTGTTGAGCATGAATGTTTGTTGGATTTTTTGATGCTATTAAGTGCATACTTAATGGCAACGTCCAGTTTCTGTGGAAAGTGATATACTGACTGTTTTCTGTAAAAAGTCAGTTCCTTGATCTTTCTAGAGCTATGGAAGCTAAAACTTTACAACTTAGTGAGCTGTGATATCTGTAACCATATTAATCAGTCATCCTTATTCTTTCAGGCTGATTCAGTCACACAGCCCTTGTCTGTTCGTTTTTCCTGATCTAAAGCTTCTATGAGAAGTGGGAGTTTATTGTTTTGTGCTAATATGTGTTCTACAGCATTCCTATGAGTATTTATATATTTTCAAAACACAATAGGTCTCTTAAAATGCAGCAATTAACTCAAGTTCCTGTTGAAACATTGCTAATCAAAAATTAGCCATTATTCTTCTTCTAAAAAATCCTTCATCTTGTGCTCTGTCAGCCTGTGGCTCACCTTCAACACTGTTTTTCTTTTTTTTTTTTCCAACTGATGAAATACGTTAACGTTTCTGCCCACTGCCTTCAGAGCTGTGTCTTGGCAGTAGACATTGATCTGATTCGTATGTTTCAGAAGTTGTCCAAGATGCTTCTTGATGAACTTCCCTGATATGTTTTTGTTATTGTGGCTGTTGTTTTTTATTGTTATTATTTTTATTTTATTATATTTTGTTTTATTTATTTATCTGGCTTGCCTTATGACTCTGACACATAATTTGTTAAACTCAAGATCATGATTTTCCCTGTCCTCACTGTCTTTCATGGTACAGGCTAGTAACGGGAAACTGTTTAAAAAGAGACATCTTTGCTCTTTGTGCTTCCTATACTGCCTCTATTGTCATTTAATGTGTATTAGATACATTCACTTAACAGCCATTTCTTCACAATATATCTTCCACCACCTAGTTTCATATCTCTTAATATTACTAGTTTTGTTATTTCTGTTTGTCTGCTATTTGCTTTAGTCTGTAATAAGTGTGATTTAACATCAATTGTTGGAAAGTTTTCTGTTGGTACTCTTGACTGACTTGGATTCCTGTTCTTTGCTCATAAAACTGGACTTTTTGATATTCCTAGACATTTAGAAAATATTTAACACGCACATGAAAAGCTGGGTATTTTTCTAATACAGAAATTTACAGAATTTACTGCAGTGTTTGAAGATGGAATTAAAAATTATATGCCTAAGCTTGATGGTGGCAGCAAAATTTTCAATTGTGATAAGAGAATTACAGATGCCATCTTCCAAATTGAGTTTTGCAGCAGCCTCAGGCAATCAAATTTCAGTGTACTTTACTATAAAGTCTCTTCTGTCTTGGTAGGAAAATTAAATTGCCTTCTTTTGAACAAAGATTGCCTTTGGACAGGCTATGTGCAGCTGCAAAGCCAAGACACGTCTCCTTTTCTCCAAAGATCTGTACCTAAACAGGTAAAAATGTGTTAAAAGAATAGCATGTTTCTTAATGCTTATCACCAGTGCCACCTGTGCTCACAGCACAGTATTTCCATGCCTCTCAATACTTAGAATTTTTTCTATTATTTTTCATAACTTGGCCCAATATTTCAATTGTAGGAAAGATTCATAGCACAGTCGTAGGTAGCTATTCAGAAAATCTTCTATTAAAGAAAAACTACTACTGCTCATTGTATCTGATCATCTTTGATTAAAGATGATTAAAGATTAACTTTTTCCTATATTTTTTGCATTTTTCCCATTTCACCTTACAATTTCACTACCTGATTTCCTTTGGTAACGGCTGATCCACATCTTTTCTTTTGTTGTTTTCATCTTTGGCAGTGGGTGCAACACTTTGACCATTTATTCCTGATTTTAGAAAAATCATGGATTTTCCAAGTCTTCTTTATACAAGTGTAAGGTTTATCTAGGAGTTAATTTACCATTTTTTTCAAAAATGATGTGCTTCATTTTTTTAGGGAGTTACTATGAATATGTAGTGATTTGGAATTGGGTAGTTTGATTAAGGTACTGACTTTATTAAAGAAATTTGGGACTTTAAAGGTGAGTAGGATTTTTGTATGTTGATCTTGAGATGTTATTCTTTAGATATCTCATAGGGATTGATCTCATTCAGTGTAATGTTGATAGCATTGCTGACTAATATCAGCAGTTATTAATGGAAGGTAACTTTTTGATATTTCTAACAATATTAGGAAAAAAAAAGTAATCTTCCTATTTCAAGGAGACCTACTCTTAGTACAGTGTTATATTGTATATAAAACCATACATTTGGAAATACGCTTGTAAATGTTCATTAATAATTCTTTCTGGTTTCTTCTGTTACATAAAAGAACTGTCAAGAATAAGCTGTATTAGAGCAGTTATTTTACAGTGAAAATGGAAGCATGCAGCATCACTAATTACAATTAATATTATTTTTTGTTTTACTTTATTCATTTTTGTAATTGTATTTTATCTTAGAGTTGCTAATTGTGTATTAATGTTTCTCTGTCCTTTACCAAACTTATTCCGAAAATCAGAAAGTCTAATTTTATGAGGTCTGTCTTTTTTTGCTGTTAGGACTTATGACATAGAATGATCAAGAAAGCTGCCCAGTTTAAGTGTTACTTTCACATATTCTTTCTCCAGATTGCTATATGAAGCTGTACATAATATAAACACATATTCTTGTCTCTAGTTAGTCACATTATAGTTAATGACCATATGGTCATTATGGTGTAAGATCTACTGTCTGTTGTATTTATATTCCTCAAGCATATTGTTCCTTCAACTTCACAGTGTGTTAAACTATTTCAAAGGGAAAAAAATCCTTTCCCTCTTGTTTCTGGTTGTCCTATCAAGTGTAACCTTGGACCCTTATAGAGCAATTAGACCAGCCTCTATCCCCTCCTTTGTAATGAGGTTTCTTGCATTTCTGAGTCTATAACCCTTTAGTCTTCCCTAATGGGACATCATTATTCTGAAAGAAACAATGTAAATGTAAATGAATATTCTCATTAACGAGTCACAGAGAAACCTTTAGTGGTAGCGCTGTGGTAATTCTGCTTGTTATTTCTCTGGTATTCCATGCAGATTTTTTTTTTTTTTTATAATTCATTATTAGTATTCAAAATTACTTCTTCTTTAATTCTGCATGTCTTTTATAATCCGGTGTTCCAACTAGTTCAACCATGTCCTTGTTTTATTCTCCAGGAACCACCTGTGAAACGTTCAAGGTCTCTGTCCCCAAAGAGCTCTTTCAGAAAGTCAGAGGAGGTAAGGAAACTTAAAATAGCTGAAAGGAAGAGTGAAAACTTAGAGAAGACCCCAAAGCTAAAGGTGAACACTTTAAAAAAATAATAAAAATAAAAAAGGCAACACTACAGTAAGACATCCTCTAGTTTTAAGCTTGCATAGATAAATATACATCAAAATAAACAAGCATTTAAAAACTGCAAAATACACATATTGTTTTGGACTTTTAGCATAAGAGAACATTCTCCGTTAGTTTGCCTTTTTTTCTTTACTGCAAAGAATCCCCTACCATCCTGTGACAGCCTGAATTTCAAGCTATGTTATCAAGAATACATCCTTTTTCAAATTTTAGTTTTGAGAATATGCATTCCAGGAAATTCATGTATTCATATAGAACTAAAATGAAGCACAAAGTACAAAGAAAATATTTTATCATACAGTGAAGCCGGTACTTTAAATTCTGAAGTCAATTACTTGGAACAGATGTTACCCCTTGTACTCTTAAAAGTTACGCCTCAGAAGAGGTTGTTTGAACGGATACTGTAAAGTGAAATAAAAATAAAAAAACCCTCGTTGGTAGAAAGGCTTCACTGAGCATATATTACAATTGCCAATTTTCTAGGCTTTTGTTTGTTTATTTGTTTGTTTGCTTTTCTTGAGGAAAAAAAGGCAACATTTAAAATGACCTATTGGTTTCTTGTTGCAGCTCTGAATGCCTTTCAAAGCAATCAAACAAAACCAAAACCCAAACTCTGAGTCACATTTTTGTAAACATTCACAATCGTTTACAGTTCATTCTCTCCTTCTATTCCTTTTTTGTTTTCTGTTGGTCAGTAATATATCTTAAAATGGTACTGGTTGTATTTAACCTGCTTTGATAACTATCAAATGTAAAAATTAATGCAGTCCTGCAAGGCATATTCCTGAGTTCCTTCCTTGTGGTCCTATGCAATAGGTTGATTTTACAAAGGAATGTGAGTAGGAATTGTATTCTACCACAAGTGGCAGTTTGTTATGCTATGCAAGCAGTATGTGAATAGGAACAGTGACTTGGATTTGAGTAGGTCTGTCAGTCTGTCTTGCTCCTTGTTCCTGGGGTTGCAAAAGATTAATTTGGTATTGAGTTTAATTAATTGGTGTTGAGAGATGCAGGTCTTATCAGCTGTACCTGAGAACTTACCTTTGACAGGCATTGTGGTTTTTACTCCATGTTGGCCTGGCAGTCACTACAGATGATTGTAGCAGTGTGTACTAAAGTTGCTCCACCCTCTGCTGCAAAAGCTAGCACATCAGTGTATACGATTGTTGTTCTGAGTAATACAAAGTCCCATGCTGCTTGGGGGTTTCTTATGGAAGGAGAAGTGAAGAGAAACACTCTGAATTTCTAAGCAAATATAGAAGAGAAAATATTGTTATTCTTTGCTCATGGGCTCATAACACAGATCAGTTATGATACTTGCCTTACTGCCTTTTCCGTTTATTCTTTTTATTCCTGAAGCTTAACTTAAGAATCTGCAGCCTATACGAGAGCTGCTCTGAAAGTGACGCCTTCTATGTTATTCTGTTGACTGATGATGTTAGAGGCGGGAGCTGGTGGTATGGCAGTAGAGGCTGAACCTTCCTACCAGTATTACATTACATTTTGTTGCTGTGTGACAGATGGCAGCAGAGGGGCACTCTTGACAGAGTGGTGCCTGTCATGGAAGGGCATGTGAAGCAACGGTGTGTCTCTGAGTTCCTCTATGCAGAAAAAATAGCACCCATTGACATTCACTGACACACTGAATGTTTCTGAGACTAAATGGATGTGGATGTGAACACAGTGAGGTGGTAAGTGATGTGTTTCAGCAATGGCAACAGCGATGTGCTTTCATGCAAGCCACATTCCAGACCACTGTGCAGATTTTTACAAGCGTGGCATACAGGCTCTTGTTCACTGCTGGCGAAAATGCATACCAGTGCCTACATTGAAAAACAGTGTCTTGTAGCTGAGAATTTACTCTATCAAATTGTATTACTGCACTTTTTGTATCTGTTGTAGTTTCCATGGAAATAAAGAGAAGGCATTACTTTCAGAGCAGCCTGCATATATTACAAGTGTGGGATCTCTCCTCATCATTTCTCTAATCCATGAAGTCCTTAAAGGCTAACTTTTATATTTACCCATGAAACTGACAATATGATCTCCTTTAATATTTGTAGCCAAGTTGGTTCACTTCTTTTGTAATATTCATTAATTGACTGAAAAAGCTGCGGTGGCACGGGTCAGTGTATTGAGATCTCTTGTGTCACAGCGTACAGAATTCAATGAGGCCATTGCCAGTATGGCAACTAATAAGGTCAGAATAACATCAAAGTAACTTTATTGGTATTGTATATTTTCTGTATCTTAGCCTAAAATAAATAAATAAATAAAAGGGATTTGAATAGCTTTATTTACTTTTTCTTCAGCCCAGTCAGCATTACAAAAAAGCAGAAAGAGGGAAAGTCCCATTCCAGGACTTCCCAGTTCTCATCATCTGGCACAGTTCTAGCCAGAGAACTTCAACTTTTACTGTAATTACTAGTAATATAAACTGGACAAATATGTAAATTCTTATAACTTCAGTGTCCATAGTTTTGATACAGAATCTACTTCATTTCTGCATACCAAGACATATTGGAAAGTAACATAGCATCCTGTATTTCATTCTTTTATAGGAAAGACAGTGTTCTAATGGATTTTGAGTGATGTATTATCAAGCTGGTACTTAAGCTGGTGCCCACAAAGTATATTGTTGTCTTTGAGAAGTGAGTTGGTTGTTGGAAGCTGTGATCTCTGGCAGAGAAGATATCCCTGACTTTTCGGGGAAAGTCACTAAAAAAAGCAAGAGAACTTCACTTTAAATTTTCTGATTCTTTTTGATTAAAGCTCAAAAGTTCTGCAGATTATTGGGCCAAAACGTGTGGACTAGTCTGTAGGGGAGACTTGATATATGATTGTGTGAGAGATAAGGAGCACTGTTAAGCTTAGCTGTGATAATAACAGGATGAATTTCAGTGGTGGTTGAGTAGTTTCTGTTGCAGATCGGACTTTACCTGTCAGTGTGTGACATGAAGTGTTACAGCACGGCTGTGGAGAGGTGGAGAATAATGTGGAGATCCACTGCTGAAGGTGGATTCATTTCCATCACTACCTAGAAAACTATATACAAGACAGCTTAATTATTATAAAATATAATTAAATTAGGGGAAGGTGGAACTAAACTGAGCTTATGGAAATATAACAGAGTAAATTTCAAGTTCTGAAGTGATTAATGCTTTAATAAGACAAAGTGATTAGGACAGTTATTTGTCTAATTCCTTCCTCAGCAAAAACAGAGCAATTGACAAGGGAGTGACTGTAAGGGAATGGATAATAAAACAGGTAAACAATAATGAAAATCTTAGATTTATCAATAGAGGAGGCCATGGTCTGCTCTTGGTTACACCTTTGAAAATACTTAACGCTAATAAACTTTATATTTTATACTTATGGGCTTTATGCTGAATAGGCTTTATATTGAAGATACTACTTTGCAGTGTCTTACCAAGCTTGATTGATTTTCACTAGCAATATCAAATAATCTTATTACATAAATAGCAGCATATGAAATTTTAGCTGATTTTTTTTGGCTAATGTTTTTACAGCTCTTTTAATGTGTCATGAAAACTGGGCTATATTTCAGAAGCTATATTTAGTCTAAGTATCTTGTAGTTAGTACTTCTTTAGAAACCCTTGACATTTTTTTTATGCTGGGGTTTAATTCTTGTTGCATGTCACTCTGTCTTATTTATGGGCTAATACGGAAAGACTTCCTTGCTTATATTATGCATACAAGCATGCATATAATGCATACAAATAAAGTATTGTGATTTACACAGATCTTAAGGAGCTTGTTCAGTAGTCAGTGTACAAGCAAAGTACTTACTGAATTGAAAATGCAGCAGTCAGAATAGATTTTACTACTGAGTGTTGTCTGGTAAATTCTTTACTACTGTAGGCCAGAATTCAACTTTCTTCACACTAGAGAATGTCCTTCCCTTAATATTCTTTTTGTGTTTTTATTTGTTTATTTCAGAACACAGTATTGTCACTAATGGAAACGTGATTTTTTAATGATTTTTAAATTATTGCTTCCAACTTTCATGATGATATCTTGTTGTGTGAGTCAAACCACATCTTATTTTTTCTTTCTGTGAAAGAGAAGTTTTTTATTACTAAAATTATTGTAAGCTTTGATCATCTTTCTTTTTTGTTGCACAGGTATTGGCCAAAGCATGGGTGTTGCAGGCTCATGTATATATCTATATTTATAAAAAAATTAAGGGAACCTTTGTATCATTTAAATTAAGGTATTTTTTTACTGTGGAGTTCATTGTGGCCAGTACTGTTCCATTCAGATAGAAAAGTCGTTCATAGGGAAATATATCTTTTTTCAGTCTTTGCATTTTTAGGTATGTTACTCTGATACATTCACAAGATGAACACAGGTATTTTTATAGGACATTTTCTAAAAATTTTTAGCAACAAGTAAAAAAAGGTTTGACAAGTTGTCTTAAATTAGAGTTGAAAAATAGCGTAGCTGTATTTGACCTCAGAGACTGTAATTCCTTACATTTAAGTTTAGATTTCGTAGGCTTTTATCAGTGAATTAAGTAGAACTTTTTTTCTTTAGATCTCTGAAATTCTCTTGCATTTTGCCAAACTCTGATTTTGTTTCTTTTTGGTGCTATTCAGACTCAAGAAACTGATGAGCTAAGAGCAGCCCATGAAAAACGCAAAGAAAGGCTGCAGATGTTACAGACCAACTACAGAGCACTAAAAGAGCAATTAAAGCAGTGGGAAGAGGATGATAGCAGGTAAGTTACATAGCTCATTAAAAACATTTCCCTTACGCTAGAAATCTGAACAAAATTATTTTGCAGGCATTCAAAAGAGAATTTGATTCCAAGCAAGAAGCTGCTATGTGTTAATCAAGACTTTGTTAAAGCAGAATACACGACATACCCCTATATGACAAAAATTACAGTTGTAACCAAAAATAAAATGCGTTGAGCTGACACCTTGACGTATTTTATTAGGACCTCATTCTGAGTCAGTACTGGACAGAGGTCTGCTAGGGCTGCTTATTTGGCTTGTCTAATTCCCCAGCTGATTAATTTGTTGACTGTGTATGTTTTGAATTTTCTATAATGGAACAATTGCTCCTTATGTTTTGAATAGTTTTTTGAAGTAGTTTTTTCATTAAACAATAAAAAACTAATAGCCTCTGTGTGAAACATTTAGTGATTCAAGCATTAACTGAGGATAATCCTAAAATATCCCTTTTTACAGGGAAAAAAGAGTATGTGCATGAAGAGCAGGATTTTTTCAAATGTTAAATGATGATAAAATCAAATATTTCTGATCATTTTATAATAATATTGCTGTAAAATATCTTTGTGAGTGGATAAAAAAGAGAATGTGAAAACTCTAGCACATCAAAATTTAAATAGTCAATATCCTATGTGTAGTTCACCATTAAATTCTATATAGAACAGTCAAAATTTTATGGAGAAATTTGTTTTTGGAGTTAGTATTGTTGGTAAACAGTTGCATTTGAAAATATAAAGACATTTTTATCACTTCAATTATCAAACACTGCTGAGGTACAGATTTTGGGCCCTACTTCAAGGGAATCCTGATGTCCTAGATACTTTTGTAGGATTTCAGCAAGCACCCAGAGTTTTGTGTATACATGTGTTTTACTAGAAATAATTATTTCCTTAATTAGCGCAATCCTGATTCATCTTGAGACAGACTTAAAAGATGTCTACAGACAAAAAAATAGTCACAGAAACTGCTGCAAAAGTGATAGTAGCCATTTAGAGAATCTATGCTGACTGTGAATGAAAACTGTCCCTCATATATACTTCATGCTTTGACTTATTTAAGTACATTTTTAGTACTGTAGCATTTCCTAATCATAGTTTGTCTTTTAAAAAGAAAAAAAGTCTAGATGAAGATAAAATAATGCTACATGCATTGGTAGCACAGGAGGATTCTTTTAAAATACAGAAGCACGAATAACTAATAGGTTTTTTTAAATTAGAAAAGAAAGGTCTTGTTTATGTTGGAATAAAGGGTGGATTTTATCTTGTACTTCTTTGAGAGTTTTTTTTATTTCAGTGCAAATTGAAAACCTTCTAGATGATAGTTGTTTATTTCTGTGTCTATAAGCTAAGTAGGCATTCATGGTTCACAGAGAGAGTAAAGCTGAAAGGATCAAAAATTCAGCCTGGAGGTGGTACATTCAAATTTTCATAGTGAAGCTTTGAGAATTCTAGTTCTGATAGCTTAAAAAAAGGACAGATGAGAAAGTGGAAAAAGAAAAAAAATGGCAAACTAAAAAAGGAGAGAGAGAAGAGCAACCCCTGTTTCTGTTCAAAATAAATGAGATCTGCTTGTGTTCTGACAGGAGGGTATCTGGGAAAAGTAGATATTATGGAAAGCGTAATATTGAAAACTTTATTCATTAATCTGATTTTTTTTTAAAACTCTCGTTAAGTTGAACTAAGAAGTAGACTTTATGTTTTTTATAATCAGAAGAGAATTTCATGAAGTAAGACAATACTGAAAGGGATTTTTTTTTATTTTTTTTTAATTTTAATATGCCGACAAGGAAGAGTAGCCAAGTCACAAATAAAAGCAGTCTGTCAATTGTTACACCTTGCGCTATTACTTTGACATCTCAAAAAGCTTTATATTGCTGGTGTAATGTAAATTGTGCATTAAGAAATCAGTATCAAGTATTTACATGATACTTAGGATCCTCTGTGATGGAGGTCCCCATTCTTTCTGATTCTCCAGAGGATAGAGTTTATCTGTATGGCAGCTGATGGGACCTAATCTACCTGTCAGTGTGCATACAACTTTCACTGACGTAGGGGACTGCAAAGATGATGGGGCTTTATGAGGTTATGACACTTTCTTAAAATCTATTTCCATGCCCAATCAAAATTCAAAATTGCAAGAGTGTTTATCTTTGTTTATCTTTCCCACTTTTAAAACACATGAAAACTATTCTATTGAAAGGAATATTGTAAAAAAAATTTACAGTTGCTTCTTCTTTTCTTCTAAATATTTTTTCCTTATTTTTAATTAATCAGTAGATCAACAACTGAATTAGAGCAGGTATTTATACAACTTCCAGACTGCTTTTCAGGGGCATTTAAGGAGCTGGTGTCTCTCATTTTTTTTTTTTTTTTTGCAATAGATTGGTGATGGTTTCACCTTTTGCTTTCAACTATCAGTATTATAAGGAAGGCTGACAGAATAAACCCAAATGATACTGCTCTCAGTTGATAGTATGTTGTTACCATACCAGTTAGATTTCTGTCTCAAACTACTTAATGAACTTTTTTATAATGCATTTAACGTGTCATGCTTCACAGAACGTATGCCTCCATTCATCCATCAAGATTTGTATTCAATAGATGCCATAATTAAGAATCTGTATGCTGTGAATGCAAGGGTGTTTTTGTGATTATAGTGTTCCTAAAGCATGTAGTTATTTAAAAAAAAACAACCAACCTCTTTTCATTCACAAACAGGACTGTAAGCAGTAAAGGCAGATACCAGCGTGCAGATGCCTGCCAGCTTTGCCAGGAGGATTTTGCTGCTATGTGGAATGAACTGGCTTTTTTCAAAATGGAACACGAAAAACTATTGATTGAAAAGTGAGTTTGCCTCTCAAGTGGTGTTTACATTAAGAAACATGCTGCTGGTTTTTTTTTTTTTTTTTTTTTTTTGTGAAGGTTGTGCCTTGCAGGCCACATAAAAGGAATTCCTTGCAAAATTCCGAGATAAAACCATCTTCTGCCAAAAGCAGAAAGGAAAACATCAGCTCTTTTCTCCCTCTTAAATCAGTGACAAGTTACAAGTTTGCTAGTACTAACAGAAACTGTATTCCATGATCTAGGGATTGTGTTAATTAATGTGGCTCTCATCTGTTGGAGGTGTCGCTCTTCATTAGCCTGTATTTTACACACTGCCGTGCTTCATTTTTGGAATGAGGTGGTGAGGGGATAACCTAGCCAGCCATCCTTGTTTGATCTCTGTGATACATACGCAATGCAGAATGCCTCAGCTCTCTTGGTTCCCTGCCCTGTCCTGCTAATCCCAGCTGAGCTCATTATGGTGTAGCCTTGCTGCTACTCCTGGAGCCAGAGCTGTCCAAGCTAATTACTGGCAGCAGCAGAGCTGCCTGTTAAGGGTCTGGTGTGGATCTGCTAACATGGTCCTTGGTAGTGACCTGCAGAAAGCACGAGGGAGTTGCTCTCTTTCTTGCTCTGCACAGCCTGTCCTTTGGGTTTAGTGCTGATCCCTTCACACAGCTCTTTTAGCTGTAGTAAGTGTAAAACTTGGTGAAGGAAACTCTTACTTTAGAAAACATACAGTTTGCTGCTTTGATCTCGTAATTCATAGGCTATTATACTCAACCAGGCAAAGTAAGAAAATGTCCCTTTTATACCAGACAAAAGGAAGTTAGTATGGTATAATTAGCCCTTTGCTGCTACTTAACACTTTCTGTATGTTAAGTTGATTTTTTGTTCTGTGTGTTATAAGAATCAAGACATTGTAGAAACTTCTATTCAGACTTTGTTTTTGTCAGCTAAAGAAAATGTGTTTTCCCAATGGGTCACAATACAAACAGATTTTGTGAAGATATCGTGAAGGCTACTGTCACAGAATTTCAACAGCAGCAAATTGTTTTGTAGTATGTAAGTCCTTGTGATGCTCGTGAGTTATTTCAGCATATTATGAGCACTGCTCCAAAAGAAATACCTCCTATTTTTTTTTATATTGGCTCACAGTGTCAGGGATGTCGCTGGTATGGCTAATATGAACCTTCCCACAAATATTCTGTTCCAGTTTGCTGCTGTGCAACAGATGGCAGCAGAGAAACAATCTGACAAACTGGCATCTGACGTGGATGTGCTTATGAAGCAAGGGTGTGTCACTGAATTCCTCCCTGCAGAAGGTGTTGTGTACTCCATCCCTGGAGACATTCAGGCTCAGGCTGGATGGGGTCTTAAGCAGCCTGACCTGGCTCTAGATGTCCCTGTTCATTGCTGAGAAGTTGATCTAGATTATCTGTAAAGGTCTCTTTCGACTTATATGATTCTATGATAAAATCTTGCACTCGTTGACATTCATCAATGCTTACTATGGAGACCACAGTTATGGAGACCAGACAGTGGATGTGAGCCCAGTGAGGTGTTGGGCGGTACGTTTTAGCAATGCTGACAGCGACAGTGTGTTGCCTTTGCTGAGGCAGGTTTTAACAAGTGCAGCGTGCAAACTCTTCTTCAGTGCTGGCAAAAATGCATAAGCTAATGATGGTGTCCACAGTGAGAAATACTGTCTTGTAGCTGAGGATATCATCTAACAAATGGTGTTATTGTGTTCTTTATACCTGCTGTTTCCATGGGAAGAAATAGGAAGCATTACTTTTGGAGTGACCTACATAGAATCATAGAATCACAGGATTGGAAACGACCTGCAAGATCATCTAGTGTCCTCGTCAGCATTGCCACCACAAGCACTAAACCATATCATGCAGCACATCATCCAGACGCCTCTTGAACACTGCCAGGGATGGTGACTCCACCACCTCCCTGGGCAGCCATTCCAGTGCCTGACCACTCTCTGAGAGAAATAGTTCTCCCTTATGTCTAATCTCAACCTCCTCTGCAGCCATTACCCCGTGTCCTGCTCGTTGCCTGGGAGATGAGGCCAAATCCCTCTTCTCCACAGCCTCCCTTCAGGAAGTTGTAGAGCTCAATGAGGTCTCCCCTGAGCCTCCTCTTCTCCAGACTGAACAATCCCAGCTCCCTCAGCTGCTCCTCATAAGACTTGTGCTCCAGACCCCTCACCAGTTTTGTTGCCCTTCTCTGGACACGCTTCAGGACCTCAACATCTTTCCTGTAGTGAGGAGCACAAAACTGAACACAGTACTTGAGGTGCGGCCTCACCAGTGCTGAATGATCACCTCCCTGCTCCTGCTTGCCACACTATTTCTAATGCAGGCCAGGATGCCGTTGGCCCTCTTGGCCACCTGGGCACACTGTTGGCTCATGTTCAGCCGAGCACCAACCAACACCTCCAGGTCTCTCTCTTCTTCTTAGTCATCCAGCCACTCAGCCCCAGGCCCATAACATGCATGGGGTTGTTGTGGCCAAAGTACAGGACCCAACACTTGGCCTTGATGTACCTCATCCCATTCACCTCAGCCCAGTGATCCAGCTTGTCTAAATCCCTGACGTACAGGATTGGAGTTAGCTCTGCACAGTCTGTTCTTTTGTCATGTAGTTATTGTTATGAGTCTGTTCTTGTCACTGAATTGTCACATCTTTGTCATTTTAAGATAATCAAAACAAATTATCGTATGTACTTTTGTTTATTTTGAGTTTTATGTATACTACACGTATGCTATACGTGTAATTGCTCTTGTAATTCTCCTATCATGAGTCAACACACCATAAGCAGCATTAACTCGAGCAATAACATGAAACTCATTTTCACGCGAAGCTATGAAATGGAGATTGTATCTATATTGTGCATGCCTTAAAGTTGATTCATTTGGACTATTGCTCTGTAGCTCCTGTTTAGTCACATTTTATGAGGAGCACTTCTAGGCCTGGTACACAGGAGATCAGTGGTCTTGAGAAGATTGTGATGTTGTGATGCAAAGAAACAGCTGACCTCTTTGAAATATGGAATTCTCAAATCAAAGAGAGTTGTTTTCTAGTTTTTCACAGTACTTAGTGAGAAGCCAGTGCACCACTGTGATAATTAAGGTGAACTTGTTATGTGGAGTCGGGTGTTTTTTGGCAACATAGCTAGATAGCTGAGTACAGAAGAAGTCAGCCTCCTCAGTATTCTTTTTTTATTTGTCTTGAGATGTCTATCTCTAATGAAGTCAGTCTTTAATTTGTTAAAACAAGCTAGCATTAAAAGACCTCTACTCACTTTCTTAGGAAAGTCAATACAACAGTGTATTTATACATCTGTGCGTAGGGCTTCTTCATGTTACATGTGTTCTTACTTGAGCTCTGTGGCTATAGGATATGTTCTGCAGAGCTGCACCAAAGATTTAAATGCATGATATTAGAAGCAACATAGGCAAATTAGGCTACCTCACAGTTACTGTGGATGCGCTCAGTTTGATGGACTCTGCTGAATGTTGATTTGAGCATATGTACGTGAAATCTAATTAGAAATTACTTGAAGAAGAGTTTGTGAGGGCTTTCTTCTATTATTTTTGAATAGATGTAATTTATATCTATGAATAAGTCGAGGGCTAATGCTAGGAAACCAGGTTTATTATTTGATTTTTTTCTTTGGTTTACCTGTAAACATTTTCTTTCTTTCTTTTTTTACCCTTTCCAGAGATAGAATAATAACATAAAACGTCTTTAATTCATGTATATTTTGCTTTGAAAACAGTAGTATAGGAAAAGCAGGAAAGGTCATTCATGTGTGTCCCAGTTTCTAAAATAAGCAGACTTTAAACAATCAACTTGTAAGTTATGAAATGTGTTTGTAAACCAGGAAAAGATTGGTTGGAAAGTCACCTGTTATGCTAATACCTAATTCAAAATCCTTTTGAAGTTGGTGCAAAGACTTTCTTGCCCTTATTACCTTCTGCTTGGTGCTACCTTTTATTAAGATTTCTCCTCACCACAGGTAGGAATTGCTATGTCTGTCATATAAGCTATTATATACTATGCCCCTTTCAAGTTGGATACTAATGCAAATTAAAGAATATAGATTTTAGGACCTTTAGGAGTTTTTGTTTTCATAAAATTGCAAATGTCCGAGTTACATATTGGTGAATGTTGACAGAAAATGTGTGTCTTTGTAACTACCATGCTTTATGTTTTGATTGGTAAAGAATGCTATGTGCACATTGTTTTAGTTTGCAATTAAAAATGTATTTCAAAGCCATGTCCTGTATCCTTTCCACGATCAGGTATATAAATTACAGCGATTTGTGTTTATATAGAAAAAAGTATTTATACTGTTACAGTCCCTTGTGAGGAGAATCGAACTGGAATGTCTTTAATAAATACGAGGAGATCATTTTACAGAAACATAGATACATGTATATACATGAATTTATGTAGATGCGAATACACATACTTGTGTATGTGTATAGTCTAGTTCTCAGATTTTTAGATAGTTCATTTACAATCTTTATCAAGTGCTTAGCTTTTGTGGAGTTCTATTAGCAGATATTTGGGGGCGTTTTCTTCCTAGTCAGCTCAATCTGTGTACATGCATTTCTTAGACTTTCCTGAAACTCAGGTTAGATTCATATGTAGTATGCCTATAGTATCACAGTTCAACTATGGCTGGATTGCAGATTAGCTTTCCTCAGTGTGCCCAGGTAGCTGTGCATGTCATCCAGTTAAGAAATGTACTCTGGATCTTTGAAGCATTTGAAATCCCTGCAAGCTAGCTAGTACCCTTAATTTGCTACAGAAGCCATTTAATAAGGATTTCTTATTAATTTCAGTCTTTGCATGATTTCTGTTTCTTAGACTTTATGGAGTAAAAGCATCTTGTCTTTACTCTTTGTGACTGTATCTTAGCGGCGAGCTGGCAAGAATCTAACTTGGGATGAGCTACA
Source organism: Lagopus leucura (assembly GCF_019238085.1). Classification (NCBI taxonomy): domain Eukaryota; kingdom Metazoa; phylum Chordata; class Aves; order Galliformes; family Phasianidae; genus Lagopus; species Lagopus leucura. Next base: position 5,382,544 of record NW_024962272.1, read on the forward strand.
GCACATGATTTCTCATGTCCTCTTTAGCTGTTAGAGGTTGGTGGAGGAAAGGAAAAGGTACTATTCTGGAACAATGGTGGTAAGAAACATAAAGCTAGAGTATAGAATCATGGAATCATAGGATGGTTTGGGTTGGAAGAGACTTTTAAGGTCATCTAACTCCAACCCCTACTAGACCAGTGTGCTCAAAGCCCCATCCAGCCTGGCCTTAAGCACCTCCAGGAAGGGAGCACTCACAACTTCACTGGACAACCTGTTCCAGTCTCACTACCCTCACAGTAAAGGATTTTTTCCCACTGTCCAGTCTAAGTCTACCCTCATACTGTTGCTACACGCCCTTATAAAAATTTCCTAGTTCTTTTATTTTTTCTATAGCAAACCTTTTGAAAAAAATGCAGTTTTGATAGTCTTGACAGCCTCTTTAGCCAAGCAGTAAATGCCTGGTCATCAGAGTGTTTTAGCTTTCAAATTTCCATTGTTGTGTGCATCATCCAAATGCTACAGTAATTTTTTCTTTGTTTCACTGGTAGCAGGGTCATGCACCAGAATTAATTGGAGAACAAAGTTCATTTGTGCTATGTCAATGTTAGAAAGTGTCGCCCACAGAGTGTAGCCTCTCTGACATATGTTGAATCTGTAAATTATTTTTTTCCTTGAGTTTTAGGATTGCTGAAACATAGGAAGATTCTAATTATAAAATATTTAAATGTAATGACTCAGATCTCCTGTTAACTTCTTACTGTATTTAAGGTCGTAGACTACACAGTCAAATACAAAAGACTGGCTGACTGTGGTTTGTTTAAGGCACCTCATAATGCAGTTTGCTTATGCTCAGCTTGCCATTATCAGCAGCTCGAGGTCCTTTCTGATGAGCTCCTCTCCAGCCACTTGCCTCCCAGCCTGTGCCTGTGTCCAGTGTTTTCCTTTGCTGAACTTCATGCTGTTGCTCTTTGAGTCACTGATGATTGATGAATATATAAAAACAGAAAGTATGAAAAAAAAAAAAGAAGTACTAAAAGCATCTCATTATATTGTACTGAGTATTCATGATAAGAACCTTGTGAACCTAGAAGGATTATGCTTTCATGCAACATACAGCTGAATTCAGCAGACAATGAAAATTTTTCTGCTTTCCTTTTGTGGAAATTACGAATCAACCTTTCTGATTCTCATCCCTTTTCTTAAAACAGTTCTGGAATTCCAGAAACTCAAATGTTGAGCTAAGTGAATGTTCTTTCTGGCATGGTATGATCTCTATAATGAACTAGTTGCGTCTCTCATGCTGAATGAGGCAGAATATATGTACACACACTAGTTAAACTTGTTTTGCTGTTTTTTGGGGATCTGAATTTGTAATGAATTGCATGTAATAAATGTTGTAAGAAGTGCTGCAGTTTGCTTTTTTCAAACACAGTCACATGAAAGTGGCTGCAGAGGCTTCAGAGTTTCCCTGAAGTTCAAATATTTCACTGTAAGAAATAATTTAACAAATTGATTTGCAATTTTATTGAAAGCATGCTACTCTTATCAAAAGCAACCTGTAAGTTGTAGAGACTTCTGAGTTTATATGAAGTTAAAAGCATGGATGTGACAGTAGCACTGTCTCAGTATTCATGCAGTGGAGTCCTTACAGTGGTAACCCAGTGTAATGATCTTTCAAGTCAAGTCCTTTCTTAGCTAACTGCCAGTAAACATTGTTTGTGAGGCAGTTCTGGTGGCATTTTATGGGAATGAAAAATCCAAAATTGAAATAATGAGTATAATTTACATTAATTGGTTTTTTTTTAACCAACTTTATGTCATTTAAACTTCATAGTACAGTAAATCAAACAAAAGACAGCTAGAGACAAGATAAATATTAGATATTAGTTTCTACCATCCTTTTGTAAGCTGAAGGTTATGTTGCATGTTGAAACTATTTTAGTCACTAGCCACTAGCAGGTCTTTGGTTTCTGAGTGACTATTAATTTGAAATAAATCTCAAAACCCATTCTTAACAATGGTGCTATTCTTCACTTTTTTGTTATCTGCAAAGATTCTGGATTGGTGTAGGGGAGTTGCTTTTTTCTCGCACCTGAATGTGGGTTGTAAATCAGACAGACTTTTACTTAGCATCAACAGAAACCACTTCCTGCACTTTTCATCCGTTCTATATGTGGCTGAATTGAGAAACAAGAATGATAAAGACATATAGTGGGGAGTGAGTGTGTAAACTAAGCTCACAGACAAGGTATAGTAAAATACTTCATTTTGTTGGTTAATTAAAACTGCAGGTTTCTTTGTAGTCTCTTATAAGCTTAAGTTTACAATTTTCTTCCTGTGAAAAATTCCAGTAAATCATTTGTATGGTTTGAATGTTCACAAAATGTAAGTGATGCTAGTATTTTTTGCTTTATTTTCTTTTGGCAGCATTATCCCTAGACATATGTAATGGTTTTTGTTCTCTCACACAGTCTAGATCAAACACCTGCTCCAAGGTTTACTCTCACCTCCCAAGGCTGTCAGTTGACACATAAATATACAGCCCCATGAAAAGAGCATATTGTACCCTCACTGCAGGCAAATGTTCTTGAATCATAATCCTGTAGGAGCAAAGTGAAGAATTTCAGCCCTACTCAGATGTCAGAGTAAGATTACACAATGTAAAAGTTTCTGCCTGGTTTCATTCTCAAGACTCTACACAATGAAAAATGAAAATAATTATTAAAAAAATTGCAGTATTGCATACCAAATTCCTCACTTCAGTTTACCAGAGCCTTTTCCTGCATTTTCTATATGGGCTCAGTAGAAAACTCTGTTGGTGCATGTGAATTTTACTCAGATTGTACAGGGTGAAATTTTTACCACTCTGAATACTCATGGACAGAAATAACAATTTAATTTTACTTACTTAGAAGACCTCTCCATGTTGATCTGCTGTCTTAAGCTCCTCTCTTTTTTGTGGGGGAGGAAAATAGCAAAAGAGCTTTTTCTGCTGTTCCATTTTACTTTTGAGGATTTGATGTAAGCTTTCTGTAACAAAACAAAAAAGAAAACAAACAAACAAACAAGCAAACAACAAGAAAAAAATCCAGACCATATATTGACTCAGTATCTCTAAAAATGTCTCCATTAAAGGACCATGGTAACAAGTTCAACAAGTTTTCAAAATTTGCTTAGTAGTCTTTTTTTTTGTTTGTTTGATTTTCTTCTTAATTTGGCCTTTCTATCTTTAACATACTTCCATTTCTCTGGAGGAGAGCATCTGAAAAGGCAATGGCTACCTTTTGAACTGTGAGGAAGGCTTTTCTAACTGCAGCAGCTCCTGGACCAATCCCTAATTTCTGTCCACACTAGCAATGGTGTGCATTAGGAGATTGTTGCTTGGTTTCTGCTTATTTCTCTGAAGAGTCATCCCACTGCAGTTTTACAACTTGTAATCTTTGAGAAAGAGTCTGTTTCCTCAGTGGATTATACCTTCTTGCATGTTTTTCTCTATTAGAAATGAGATTCTCTGCTTGGTTTTATTTTCCAGATAAAATTCCCTGGGACGAACAGAAAGAAGTCTTTTTGTTTATTTGGATGTTTATTTTAGCCAACCTGAGCCTGCTCTTTTAATTCCTTTTATCTGTATGCAGAGGAGTGCAGGAGTCTCCTTCTGGCCTTGCCTGTGAATGCTGAAAGCTGCTGATGAACAGTGGCCAGCTTACGGGGTGTGCATTCCTCTTGAGGCAGTGGTTTGATAGAGGACTAACTCTGGCAGTGGGCTAGCCTAGGGTCAGCAACTCTGAAAGGAAGGAGCTACATAAACTGATAAGTGTGGGCAGAAAGTCTGTGCTATAGTTCAGTCTGTCTTTCTAAATTTCCTTTAATGCCGTGAGTCACAAGTGCGCATGTGTTATGTGTGCATTCAATCTGGAGCTGTGTGAGGGCTCCTGATGGTATCTTTAGAACCGCTGACGATTAAAAATGATGAGTACTAGGAAATTTTGTTCTAGCAAGAAGGTATATTTTGCAAAAGCCTTGCTTATATGCAGATGGTATGAGTATTTCGCCTATTCCAGTAACTTGATAAGTAAGCAACTGTTTTAGACAATTTCTTGCTGATGCATAGCTATAATCTGAAAGAAATCAGAAGTAATTCCTTTGGTGAAACTGCTTCTCTAGAATACTTTTTATTATGCTTCCTCTTCCTAAATTCCAAATAGGTATGTATTTGAGTATTATTAAAATAACTTTATAAAGAAGGAATAACCAAAAGGATTATACCAAAATAAAATAGAATTCTGAATATTGTACAGCATGGGAAGAGATTATGCTATAATTCCAGGTCAAGGTCAGTACCTTTAGAAATGTATGGAACACCAACATAAACTACTAGCTAGATAGATTTGAACTCCCTCAGTTTCTTACTGATCCTTGTTTTAGTATTACCAAGTGTGGCTGTGGCACGATCATAATTGGAAGACATAAATAAAGAATCGGTATCTAGAACAGGATACTGCTTCCTGCTCCTCTTGGTGCCTTTTGTATGATATGAAGGAGAAGAATGACTTTCATCAAGTTATTAATAATAAACAAAACACGTTGAGGTTGTTCTCAGGATGTTACAAATGCATCAATATTATCTCACGGAGTATAAACAAAGACATGCGGCTTCATTCTGCTGTGTTAGAAAATACTGGCAGACTTCTCGGAAGAGCCAGCAGATTCTTGCTGTGTTCAGGTGCTGATTCCTGCTAATTCAAGTCCTTCTTGTAGACTTCTTAGCTAGGAAGAAATTCAAAGTTGTACCCTGATCATATAGTTTGGAACACCTTTCAGCATCTCAACTGTTTCTTGTCAACCAGGAAATCTAAGAAGTATTTTGGAGTAGCTTGTATTGTGGAAGCTTGCTTTGAGATTTTGACTTGTTTTGAAATCAGATGAGAAAATATTTATCACTGAGCAGGAGGCTGAAGTCCATGAGACGATTCCAGTTCTGCTTAAGGATAAAAATCAGTACTGCATATTCTAGGCTTTGTATGGCCTTAAGTCATTTTTCTGCCATCTAATGTGGTATCATTTGAACTTGGGAAGCTGCTGGAAAGCACGAGTGAGTATAAATAAGAGCAACTTATTTTTCTGAAAGGAGTCATAAATTCTGATATTTTTTTTTTGTTTGTTTGTTTGTTTGTTCCACAGATTTTATTACTCTTACAAGCACATTGCAAAGCTAGTCTGGTTTTTTTTGTCCATCTTTAAGAATTGAGCTAGAAACAAAAACCCTGTCTGGGAGCTGAATAGGCTTCTTTCAGTTTACATAATAATGGCTTTGTATTAAAATAATGCATTTGTTCTTAAAATTAGAAATTACAGTTTTATAATCCACTAATAGCTATATAATGTTAATTATCAGCAAAGTTGGTAGGGATTTGCTTTTAAGTTTCCACAGTAAATTTTTCAGTTACAGTTTCAGTAGTATTCCAGAAACATTTATGAACTAAGCTAGTCTCTATTCCAGAAACTATTTATGATGAGTTTCCCTTTGCTATCAGAAAAATAATTGTTTGCTATCTTTTGAAAAATTCTTAAACCTTTTCATAAATAAGCGTATAAAGAGCAATCCAAACTGATTTAAGTGAATGTATTTAAATACTGACTACAGATACAAGCGAAGTGACAAGTAGGGTTTCAGCTCTGTAAGCTTTTAGTAATGGCTGTGATATCATTATTATTGCAGATACGAATTTAGACTTGGAGTGTGATGAATCTTTATAAAGTGTAATTGAGTCATTGCTTATTTTCTTTTCCCCCAGATTGCTGATAGATATTCCTCATAGTGAATCTTCTTTGCCTAAGGTTTTTCATATAACTGGAGATGCAAAATTTCAGAGACAATTCTTACCCCTTTTTGTTGCTTTTAAAATGCATCAAAATTTAGTTTGCTTTTATTTCTATTTTTAGTTTTTATGAATCAATTTATTAATGCTGAAGTGCTTAGTTATGGAATTCTGGAGTTTGAATGCCCTATAAGGTTTCAGTCTGTATCAATATAAAACATTGCATAACTTGTCGGAGAGCTTCACAGTATTTGATGAACAGTTGCACAAAGGTTTTATCTCCCTATTGTTTGAAATTATATCCTTGGAACTACTCTTTTTAAAGCTAAACTAGATAATAGGATGAAAAGATAGCATGTGTGACAGAGGCTTTGAAATGGAATAGTAGCCTTTGACTTTGTCAACATAAAGGGTCCTAAGCTCTGAATATATCATGAATTTATACTAACACTCAAGTTTGTTTTTCTTCTTGACCTACATATTTCCACTGTATTCAAATCCCATCATTCTTTCTTGAAGTGTAGTTCAAGGGTTCATCTTCTTTTGAGTCAACAGAACAAAAGTAAAATAAAATAAAATAAAAATAAAAGATTTTTGTTTTCCTATTACAGTTATCACAGGCTTTCCTTTTCCATTGCTGTATGTATTTGATTTAGAATCTTAATCATTTCTTTCTGAGTCAGATTTTTCTATTGACCTTTTCTTTTAATTTTTTTTTAATTTTTTAATTTTTTTAATAAAATCATAGAACATTTTGGGACATACACTATAGTATTTATGCCACCAAGTATTATAATCTGAAACAAGAAAGGTAATAAACCTAATTCACAGAGTTGAATTTTTTTTTAGACACTGGTTTCAAGTAAAAAAATAATTTGATACCATCCAAAAATTTCAAAATATGCTTTTTTTTTTTTTTTTAATGTTTAGCTTGTAGTAAGATATAATTGCAAAACTAGAAAAATGTTGATCAATCCTAAAAAAAATTGCTAGAAGAGCAGTTCTGTGGGGATTAATATAAGACATCTAAAATATACATAATCTTCAAAATTACCTACTTCTAACTCCTAGAATTTCTACTATCAAAAGACGTAGGAGACATGTACTAATAATATGCAAAGACTTCATTTCGATATCTGTGCCTCAGGACTAAAATCAGTAGGAAAGACTGTACAGAGAAATTACCTTTGCTCTGTAGAAATATCTTCAGAGATTCCATCTCTCAGCTTTAGCTTATGTCTTGGAACTTTTCAGATAACATAAACATGATGTCTTTCCTCAACAGGAGCTAAATCAATCACAGGTTTTTCAATACATCAAAAAAATCCCTTTTCAGTTAGTATCAAAACTTAAAGCATCTCTTCTTTCCATTATTGTATGTGGTAATTGAAACTGACCATGAAAAAAACTGTAGTAAGGCAGTGAGTATATGCTCAAAATAATTGCAGCAAATTATTAGCTTTGTCTTCTGAAGCAGGATTGGAAGATGTTATTCACTCTCTGCTGCTGTTCTGATTCTCAGATTCTAGTAGGTTAGTACTCTGTGTTACCATACATCACTTATTTGAGATTATTTCTGATCCTTTAAACAGATTAATCCCTCTTTAACACATATCACAGGAATTCATGCATTGGATCACAGTTCTCTTCAACTACATAACCTACTTCCTAAGAGATGTCTGGTTCATTTAGGAGGTTGTGCTAGATGTGGTCAGTTAAAAGCAGTCCCACTTTTGGGGAAATGTGTGCATGAATGCTTACCTGTTTGAAAGAAATTTTGAAGAGGAAGGCAATGTTTGGTAAAAGTGTGTCAGTTCATGCGTATTAGGTTGGCATCTGTGTGATGGAGCACTGAATCAGCCAAAGCATGAATGAAGATCTGTTTTGTCTTGACAAGTACAGTTTTAAGAAAATGTACTTGTTTTCAAATCCCAGCTGTAAATTTTGTTAGACAGGAACTAAAAGTATCTTGTTCAAATGAAGTGAAGGTGTAAATGGGAGGCTGGAAAGCAACACCTTCCTAGTGTTTTTCCAGGTTGAGTCATTTCTTCTAGCATTACATTATACTTCAGCAGTGTTATATGACTTAGTTACCTTAACTTCCTCCAACCTCCTCTTGTTTCTCAGGAAGTTTCTTACTTAGATGCTTCTTTGATGCTTCTGATCATATTTACTTGTTCTGTGGGAAAGCAAAAATCAGACCATCTCTGAAATAAATTGCACTCTTCAAGAAGACCAGATTATATCTTTCCCCTTTTTTCTTCTCTCTTTTGACGAAATAGAGGCTGTGGTACTTCTGCTGTGGATTGTAGGCGACTGAACTAGATATTTGTTATAATGCAGTATAGATTTTTTTTGTTTTTTTTAAACAAGTTCTAGCTAGAATAGCATGTCACATTCAGGTGTATAAGAGCATACTCTACTCCTCAGCTGGGAACAAACAGCAAGGACAGCAAGGAACAGCTACATGCTTCTGTATCTGGTTCTTCACATTGCATTTGTTGCTCTGTTTTTTTTTTTTGCCTTGAAATATAGAAGCACTTATGGCAATATTGATATAATCATGTTAAAAAAACACAATTATTTTTGTATTTCTCTGTCATATTCTGCTTTTGTAAAAAGTGTGCAGTATGAGTCCAGACAGATTATTATTTAATTTTCTATGTTAGTACTGTATTTGCCTTAAAAGGTTTGTAGGAAAAAAGGCTTGAAGGTTGCCATGTCATGTTTACTTTTAAGAAAGAAAAGATTGAGTGAAAAGCAGTGTAGAATATGTTCTCAGATGACTTAATTATAAGTTTGTCAACTTTGTTGCCCTGGATTGGAATAGTTTCCACATTACAGACCTAAAAATTTTATGAACAAACGATTGTAACAGTTCAGAGATTAGAAAAAACAAGCCAACAAACCAATTCAATAACTATTAGTGATGAAATAGAATGAGAGATAGTTCAAAAGGTGGAACTATACTTACATAAATTTACCTAGATTTTCAAAAAAGTAAGTTTGTAAGTGAGCAGCAGTTTTCCTGCACCTGTAGGAGACAGTTTATCCAGTTAGTTTTAGCAAAACATGTGTGGCTACTGGCACAGAAGGCATTTTCTGTTATGTGCTGCTGTGAAGAACTTAAGTCCGGTAAAAGAGAACATCCTGTTTCTAAGAAGGAATATATTCTGTTAGAGGGGCCCATGAAGTAATGAGATCTGCAATCTATTTTTTGCCCCCATGTCCATTTGGACCATGAATATTTCTGTAGTAAATGGACTCTTTTGTGAAAGAAGGAAGCTGGTGCTGGTAATGGTAAACAAAAGAAAAGGAAATCTCTTCTAAAATGTTGTCAGTACCACTAGTTGACTGGCATACAAAGCAACGTAATGGAGAAATTATATACAGATACTTCTGTGCCATTGCTAGATGCCAAAAAAATAAGATTTGGGCCTAGACTACTTTACATCAGATTGAAATTCTGACATCATAACTTTGAGACCTGGAGGAACAAAGGTGATCTCTGGAATAAAGCATTGCCCAGACACTAGCTTTGCAGCAGTGGGAGAGTAGGAGTACATGGTTAGAGAGTGATAGGGTATAAAAAGGATTTTTTAGGTGTGGTACTGTGCAACTATTACAGGAAAATGGCAGCACTGTGTAATGTTTTTGGATAGAAGTCCTATACTCTGGTAATAAGTAAGATGTGCTAGGAAGATGTCACAAAGACTACTCAACTTATGTTCAGCTCATTGTGCTGGAGGACCCCACTTTTTCTGCAAAGCTGCTTTACAGCTAGTTGTCTTCTAGGCTGCCCTGATGCGTAGAGTTGTTCTGACAGGACTTGGGCTTTTATGAGTGTCGTCAGCCTGTTTTCTCTGCCTGTTGCCATCTTCCTGAGCAGCAGACCCGTCCTCCGTTGTATCAGTTGCTGCCTTCAGTTTTATACTGTCTGTGTACTTGCCAAGTGGCACCCTTACCTGTATTTCAGTTGTTGATAAAAATATTTAGGAGCTCTGGTGTGGATTCATGAGAGTGTTGTCTTTAATTGCTGGCTGTCGGTTAGACTTCACAGCAAGGATCATCACCCTTTGAGCCTGGCAGTTTTCCAGCCCCTTCATGTACTTTGCACCACCAGATCTCAGCTGTTTGGCAGTAAGACGATGGGAGACTGTCTTAAGGGCCTGGCCAATCTGGAGCATGTTGCCTGCTGCCATCTTATTCTCATGGGCAGTGAGAAAAATACTGAATTAAAAGCCCAACAAGAATGTGTACTGCAACTTAAAACGTAAAATAAAATTCAAAAACATAGCAGTCTTAAGAATATTTGACCTTTAAGATAAAAAGCCAGCATTTGAAGCTTAAGCTTGCTTTGGTGAGAGCAGGAAGGCCAATAAACAGTGGCTGTTCAAATGCAGTCGGGAAGATGAGAAGGCTGAAGAAGCTAACTGAAGAATAATTTTTAAAGGACGCTTAAGCTGTGCTAGTATAATTTTCCTTAAATGATGTGAAAAATAAGCCAATTAGGAAGCTTGTAGATTTGCTTAATGGTAACTGTAAAAGGATACACTGAGATTACAAGGCTGTTAAAGAACAGCTCAGTGAATCTTTGCAGCCTTCCCTGCTGAAGATGTCAACCATTGCTGTGTTCCTCACAGCAGATAGATCAGATGTGTTAGATTTTTTTTTGAAGTAACTGCACGGCAATAATAAAGCCAAGCAAGTAAAACAGTTGCTAGTATTTTGATGTTAATATCTTCACACCCAAGCTCAAGTATGAAATTACTGAACTGTAACCTCATAAACAGCTACTGTGATAGTGGACTGGCAGGTTGCCACTGTTAACTCCCATCTGCAAAAAGAGCTCCAGAGGGAGCTCCAGACCAGTAAGACTGGCTGCTTCCATACATTAGAATATGGCAGTATTGTCTTTACAAAAAAAAAAAAAAAAAAAAGGGGCAGGGGAAGAAGGAGAGGGAGAGATATCAGTGAACACGGAAACAGGTAAACTCAGGTTTTTTTGGAAGTAATCAGTGTGGCTTCTGTAAAGGGAAATTCTGCTTCATTAACCTGCTGGAATTGCAGACTATTCCAGTAACCATGTGGGTAGAATCTAACCTGTATTTTCAAAATGCCTTTGGCAGATCTTTTTCAAGGCTCCACATGAAAGGTTATAAATAAATCCCATTTCTGTAGGATTGGAGGAAAGATCCTTCTAGCAACAGGGAATAAATTACAGGAGTGGAAAGGGAGGTGTTTAGATGCCACTTTGAGGGTGAAAAAACAGGACTGCAGAAACAGGCTTGTGCACTTTCTTGAAGTAACATCTGCTTTTGCGTCTTCTGTACATAAAGGTTTGGTGCAGAATGGATCCAGCACTGGTATGATTCGCTTGGGCATTTCTAAAATTTGTTCAAGACTTCAGTTGACTTGGATCCTGTATGACACATTGTAACTTCTTGTCTACCCTAGCTGAAGTATTTCCAGTCTAGGTAGAGCCTGCCTTCAGTTGAAGTGTATTTCACAGACAAATTTGCAAGTGACTGAAGAAACCTACTCCTTTACTTTTTACTTATTATTTTTTTTTGCTTCCACATCTTCCATCACTTTGGAAGTTTTTGTGTTTATTAATTCTTTATAAAAATCGTGTACTTGCCACTTGACTAGCATGTAGAAGGGATGCATGGATATGTCTGTTCATGTATGTATAAATGTGTTCATTCAAATGTGTTTTTGAAGATGAAAACTAACGTGCTTGGAAGGTAGAGCTACAGGCAGTGAGGATTCTAAGATAATCCTAATTCACTCCCTTGCATTCATATAATTTTGAATTTAGTATTTAAACACACAATTAGCAAATGTTTGTGCTTTTTTTTCAAGTGAGCAGCTTGCCATTTGGTGCAGGAAATGGACATGATATGAGTAACAGATAGTGGTAAAGGCCATTGTAATTTGTGTAATAGAAGTTAATGATGACTGAGGCATAGAAAATGAAAGAAGAGCAAAGAAAGTCAGTCCATGAAGCTGGGTGGTCCTGAAAGTAGCTGGAGTTGTGTGCAAAGCAAGTTACCTTAGCTTTTCATATGTTTCTTGTTTTCTTTGTGAAAAGTTTTTCATACTCTCCACGTGAGACTATGGGGTATGAATTGCAATATTTAGATCTGCAGCTGAGAGAAGTGCTAAACATACAGAATGCTTCAAAGAACTGTGCATAACCCTTTCCTTAAGTTAGCAGATATTTTGTCCTGATTTTCTGTTGTCTCACCTCAGAGGGTTTTGAAAAGAAAATAAATCTCTTGTGAAGCATTTAGTTGCTGCTATTGTTAGTTCACCAGAATAGGCTGCTAGGGGATTGGCAGTCCAGCCTTCAGAGCAAAACTGGAAGAATGTTATATGTACTGAATGAGGTTATTTTTTAAATCTGCATCTTAAATGACTGCTCTCTCTCATTGTATGTGGTGTTGTATCCTGACCTAAAATGGGCGGAATGTTATTGTTGAAATAGACTGTAACTGTAAAATTAGAGATTGTATCAGAAAACGCGTGTATAAATGAGCCAACAGGAAGTAATATAATTAATTTAGCATTTCTCAATTTTACTTTGAAACTTTAGCATTATGACTTTATCGTTGTTATCGTTTCATTACCTAAAAAGGACTAGCTGAAACTTGGTGTATGTTACCACCAAAAATTTATCTGAATTTTATAAATTTATTTCTGTAAGTTTTAATCAGCTCTTGTACCAGTAACTCTTTATATTTGGAATCTGCTCTTAATAAATTATTACATGAATTTCTGAGGACTGACAACTTATTCCTACTTATTCCTGACAGTATATTAATATGATTAATTTTGATTAACAGCAAACGCTTATGGTTGATTTATGGTTCTTACTTTTTTTTTTTTTTTTTTTAAATTTACTCTTTTGAAGACTGAGTCTTGAAGAGGAATTAGATCAGATGAAAGTACACCAGTCTGTGGGTAAGTTTACAGTACAGCAGTTCAACTATGTTTAAAACAAGAGAGAAGGTATTGTGTTTTAAGTGTGTACACACCCTAAGAGAAATACTAGTTTTAAAGTTATTTTGTCTCCAAATGGTAATTTATTCTTGAATATATATTTTGTAAGCATAAGGCCACAAATTTTGTTTCAAAGCTGTTTCTCCTGAAGTTCTCTGCATGTCTGTGAAATCAAGGACAATTTTTATTGTCAAAAAAGTTGAAATTTTGATGTGTAAAATCTACATAAGAAATTTATATATATTTTCTGTTTAAAATATGTTTATATTTGTATGTATATAATATCTAAAACATGCTTATGCATTTGTGGTTTTCTCCAGAATATGAACTGCTATTGATGTTCTGAAATACAGTGATACAGAAATTTCATGCTCATTCAGACTTCTTTTTATAATAGCTATCTCTCAAAGCTTGTGGATTCAAAAGGAAATCAAAATGTTGGATCTCTTGTAAGAGTTCATCATGGATACCTTCTTTTATATCTTTGCAGTCTGTACAATAGTTGATGGTTCTGTGAAGATAGGTAATATATTATCATTTCCTCTATCACTCTGATTCTGTAAGTTATTTGCTGTTCTTGAAGTAATCCACAGTCCATCTGGTTGCCAAATCTGTGGGGAAGTCCTTGTGTGCAATATTCTGCAAGAGCAGTAGAAGTATTCTGCTAAAGAACCATGTTTTGGCAACAAAGCCTTATCATTCTGTATCTCATTTTTCTGCTGTTAGTCTGTTTCATTTCATGTGGTAACGTTGACCACTTGAGTGAAAAACTGAATGTTTTTTTTCCTTTAGTTTGCTTTATGATACAAAAAAATAATGGAAATCTCCATCTGCTGAAGTTGGAACATCATTGTTTCCTTTTGTGTTACTTCTTATGTTTTACTGTCACAGTCACACACAAAGCTGAAGAAAACTAGCAAAGGTTTAAAATACCAACTTTTAAAAGCAGTTCTTTATTTTTGCCAATGTAGTCATTCTTTGCGTAGAGAGAAGTGGAAAGGCAACCAGCAGTGAAAAAAAGTCAAGAGTCTGCTGAACACTAACCTTGTGTTTTCAATAAAACAGTCAGATCTGTGACACTGCCAGCTCTTTACATGTTTGATACTGTAACAGCTAGTCTTTTTTTTCCCCCATTTTTCATTAATATTTTAAATGAAAATATATTCTTTTTATAAATGGACTAGTGGGTACACAGTTCTGGTTTGGTTACTGGTACAATCGTTGTTTTAGAATTAGAACTGAGAAAAACTGTTCAGTTCCTAGTGAATTACTTTACAAAAATTTTAGATAGGTCTTCCAGCATGTGTTGTGACAGGTATTATTTAGATGAACAGGGTTGGTGGTTTTTTGTTTTTTTTTTTTTCCAAGTTAGAAAATCAAGTCTGACAATATGCATTAGGCAATACTTTTTTTAGCATGTACGGCTGAACTGATTCCAGCCATTTTCAAGCTTTTACCATTTGAGGTATAAAAAAGTACTATTCAGTCTGTGAAAAGTAGTTTTCTTATTTATCCACTTGCAAATGCTAGGATGTTTCAGTGCTGCAGACACTTTCATGAGCTGGCTGATATTTTCTGGAAGAATATATTAAAAAAGACTGAGGATTGATGGCTATCTATGGATGTAATTGAGAGCTTTTAAGTAATTCTGGCTCATGAGTTACAAAGGTATGTGCACCCTTTGCCCTAAAATAGTATTTAAGTCCTTTCCCAAATAAAAGTAAAACCTTTGATCTGTTATCTGGCATTTACTGAGAGACAAAATTTGATGTGATCTGAATACAGTTTTTAACTTCCTAGCCAAGTACATTTTCATTTCTGAAATGAAACCCAGAAGGCCAACTGTGTTCTGAGCTGCATTAACAAAGGGGTGGCCAGCAGGGAAAGGGTGGTGATTGTCCCCCTCTACTCAGCTCTTGTGAGGCCCCATCTGGAGGACTGTGTCCAGGCCTGGGGCCCCCAGGACAGGAAGGACGTAGAGCTCTTGGAGTGGGTTCAGAGGAGGGCCACTGAGATGATCAGAGGGCTGGAGCACCTCTCCTATGAAGAAAGCTTGAGGGATTGTTTAGCTTGCAGAAGAGAAGGCTCCGGGGAGACCTCACTGTGGCCTTCCAGTACTTGAAGGGAGCTTATAAACACAAGGGGAAACAGCTGTTTACGAGTGTGGATAGAATCATAGAATCATAGAGTCACAAGGTTGGAAACGACCTGCAAGATCATCTAGTCCGACCACCCTGCCATTCCCAGTACCACATGCTACTAAACCATATCACGTAGCTCCTCATCCAGGAGCCTCTTGAACACTGCCAGGGACAGTGACTCCACCACTTCCCTGGGCAGCCATTCCAGTGCCTGACCACTCTCTGAGAGAAAAAGTTTCTCCTAATGCTCAAACTAAACCTTCTCTGGTACAACTTCTGGCCATTTCCTCGGGTCCTACTTTTTTTTCCTACTCGGGTCCTATAGTGATAGGACATGCAGGAAAGGTCTTAAACTGAGATGGGGGAGATTTAGGTTAGATATTGGGAGGAAGTTTTTCACACAGAGGGTGGTGACACACTGGAGCAGGTTGCCCAAGAAGGTTGTGGATGCCCCATCCCTGGAGGCATTCAAGGTCAGGCTGGATGTGGCTCTGGGCAGCCTGGTCTGGTGGTTGGTGATCCTGCACATAGCAGGGGGGTTGAAATTAGATGGTCATTGTGGTCCTTTTCAACCCAAGCCATTCTATCATTCTGTGATAAACCTGGCAATAAATTACTCAGCTTATGAAATATGTTGGAATTCGTTTTCTCCGTTGTAGATACCTGTGTCCACCAGGCATTTTAAGATCCAGGGATAGATTCTGGAAAAACAACGGAGCTTCTCTGGATTAAAAAAATTAGGCACTATTGTCTGACTTAAATAGATACTGGTTGTGTTTGTCAGAAGGAAGTGCTAGGTATCCTTATTCCTATTCTGTACCATTTTTCATGGATCCATAGAATCATCACAGAATGGCTTCACTGGAAGGAACCTTAAAGAACTTATAGTTACAACTCTCTGCTATGGACTGGGTTGCCAAGTAATAGGTCAGGCTGCTGGGGCCTTGAACACCTCTGGAGATAGGGAATCCACAGCTTCTCTGTTCAGTATGTCCCAGTGCCTCTCTACTCTCAAAATAATAAAGAATTTCTTCCTAACATTTAATCTAAATCTACTGTCTTTTAGTTTAAACTATTCCCCATTTTTCTCTAACTAGGAGACAAAGGTCAGGTAAAAAGGAAACTGTTCTTACCATTCTTAATTTTGTCTGTTCTAACTCAGCTGTCTAAGGCGTTTTGCTAGCATGAATTATTGTTCAGAATGAAAAAAATCCACATTTACCTCACTGTTCATGTAATTATATTTGCCTGAATGTAAACAGTGTGTTGTCAGAAACTTATGTCTCTTTCTCCAAAAGCTGGTAAAAGAGTCCATCTAATCCTACTCATAAAAATATGAAGCACCTCATTAAAGTAAGTGGTAAGTCCCTCTGTTTCTTCTGAGGCAGTTTGAAGGCTTCTGGCATTTTGGAGTCTCTCCGAATATGTCATGTCACCAGTTCATTAGTGTGAATGGCCTTCTCTTCAGGTGTTCAGTGGTCCTTTCCACCTTTTTTTTCTACTTAAACATTATTGAGAACATGGGAGATTAGTACTGCAATCAGTAAAACAATGGCTTTCTACACCATGGCACCTTTTATCTGTAGGGGGGCTGCAGAAGGGCAGTCTGACAGAATGACAGCTGACATTGAAGTGCATGTGAAGCAATGGTATGTTATTAGTTTCCTCCATAAGGAAAATATGATGTCCAGTGACATTCATCAATGCTTGCTGAATGTTTATGGGGACCAAACAGTGGATGTGAACACAGTGGTGTCTTTCAGCAGAGGTGGCAGCCATGTTCTGGACAGCTGTGCTGATAGTCATACAAAAAAATGAATCTCAATCAACTCATTGATGTGAACAGGTACATTATCAACAAGCAAACTGTGTCTGGAGCTGAATATTGGCTTCATTGTGTTGGAAACGATGGTGGAAATGTTGGAATATCACCAAGTGTGCACCAAGTGGATCCCAGGAATGCTCATACAGAAATGGAAAGTACAGTATATGCAAGTTTGCCAGGAGCTATTGAACCAGTACGAGTCAGAAGGTGACAGTTCCCTACATCACATCATCAGCAACGAGGTGTGGTGTCACCACTACAAACTGGAGCCAAAATGACCGTCTGTGGAGTGGCGACAAGTGAATTCTTCATGGAAGAAAAATTTTGGGACACTGTCCTTAGCGGGTAAAGTGATGTGCACTTTCTTTATGGATAAGAAAGGGATGGTCCTTCTGGATTTCCTGGAACCCAGACAAACATCATCTCTGACCAAACATCCTGACAGTGACTAAGCTGGAGGCTTAAAGTTACAGAGTCAAGCCAAAGAACATCTTTTAGTTGCAGCATAATGCCATGCCCCATAGCAGTTTGAAGACTGTGGAGCACATTTTCCTAGATACAGTGCCTTCATAGCAGCTGTGAAAGAATACATCACCTCCACTGATGTAGATTTTTATGAGCATGGCATGCGGGCTCTTGTTCATTGCTGGTGAATATACATAGCTAATAGTGGTGCTTTGTAGCTATACATTTGTTTTATCAAATAGTGTTATTCTGCTGTTGTAATTTCCGTGGAAATAAATAGGTGGCATTACTTCTGGAACAACTTACATGCCACTATTTATTATTTTTTTTTAATGGACATTTTTTTTCTCTGTAAAAAGGATTTACACAAATATTAGTAGGGAGAGTAGTATCACAGTTCAGATACCATTTGTCAGCGGTGTCAAACTACCTGATAATCAGATTTTGTGGCTATTAATTAGAAGCTAAGTGTTATGCTCCAAAGCTGGCAGTTAACTGTGTTTTCTCAGTGGGATATGTTTACTTATATAAGGCCATTGTAATTTAGTGACTGAAGATTGTGGGTTTTATGACTTACGAGTCTTCCTTGAGGATAACTTGGAATTTTTAGTGTAGGAGAATGGTGGGTAGATCCCATGTGTTGCTGAATAGATTGATGTGATGAATCTGTCTGCTGTTTTAGATAGACACACAGTTATAGCTAATACTGTTTCATTGCCTCCCTAACCAATTCCTGTGAACAAATATGTATCAATTAGAAGGAGAGGAGGGAGAGAAGAAGGCTGTGTAGGCCATTTATTTTCTCCTTGATAGAAGGGGTTATGCTACAGTGACATTTGCCTTTTCTTTAATGTATTTTGCTTTCGACTTCCATGGTAAAACTGAACATGTGCAGATTTTTCTGTCCGTTCTGCAGTAGTCATCTTTATTCTCATGCATATCATATGTTTATTTATAGATAGTTTTGTAAATTGTATTTTAATATATCCACATAATAAACATAACACCTTGTGTGCTTTGATCAGTTTCTTTGACTGTGGGAAATAATTTTTCTTTTCAGTGAATTACAGTAAATGCTGATATAAAAGCTGCAACAGACATTCAAATGAGTGAATATTTAGAAAAAGATGAAAAGCATGTTCATATTATCTTTGTGTGTTACTTAGAGAATGTTGTAAATGTATGCAGTACCACTGTGCTGGGGGACTGTAGTCTGAAATAACATGGGAACTAACATATTAATATCAAGGTAAAGGTACATATTCCCCAGATGCGTAGTTTTACCTTTTTCAGCTTTTATTATCTTTAGAATAGTGCTCCATTTATTTCATGAATACAGAAGTATTAATTGGCCATGACATGTTCCAAAGACAAAAGAAAGGTCTAATTCACTCTAACAAACTTGTTAGTCACTGTTTATATCAAGAGGATTGTGAATCTACAGAGAGTAACACTGTTTTCTTCTACACTTGCTTTGTTTATAAATCAAAAGTTTTTAAGTGACCTGCAGTGTCTGCTTGTAGTTTGAAATGATACTTCTAAAGCAGACTTTCACTGTATGACACAGATATTTATCCCTTAAGATTAATTCTTAAAAATAATTTCGGGGAAGAAAAGAAATGTGAATATTGTGTTCTTTTTATAGTGTTGAATTAATTTTTTTTTGTTGTTGTTCTTGAATATCTTTAATATTCTAAGAAAAAACTCCTTCTGAGATGTATAATTGCTTTTTTTCTGTAAGTAGTGAGAAATTTGTGAATGGTAAGCTTTTAAGCAAAATCTAAATGCAGTATATTTTACTTCTGATTTATTGTATATAAGTACCAGCAAACTTTTTCTTATGCTGTTGAATAATTAATTCTTAAATTATTCTTTTAGTGGGATTTTTAGTACCTAAAGTACATAGCTATATCTGAGAGCGATGCATAGAGTAAATTTTATTCTCATTACTTCTATCAATTTCTAATTGTTATGAATTCACAGCATTACAGTCCAATGATTTGTGTGATTTATCTGGTGAAGTACATGATCTTTCACTTATCAAAAAAGGAGTTTAAAGTTTTCATCCATCCTAATTCTGTTACTGTTTGCTTTGTTCACCAATCACTCTGATCCGCCTAGCAGGGGACAAGACCTAGAGAACAAAACTCATAGCGACTGTGTAGATAAAAAGGCAATGAATTCTGCTTTTAAGGCATAGAGAGAATAGTCTATAAAAGAATAAAAATGGGAATGAAAGTACAGCGTCTTTAACCTGCAGATCTATTGTACCTTTGAAAAGGTTGTACTCTTAAAAAAAAAAAATAAAAAAATACTGTGATGCTGCAAAGATTCATAATTATGTGACAGAGCACTTTGAAAAGAGGTCACTCTTTAGAAACTGACCAAAAGGCTTGTCAAGAAATAGACCATGTTATAAATAATTGCAGAAGAATGGATTTTCTTACAAGGTCTGGGTATTGTTTTAGTGTTATCGTAGGTGTCACAGTGTATTATTTATTCTCTGATAGAGATGTATTTATTTATACATATTTTTTTATATATATATATATATTTATTTATTCTGGTAGGGTTACTTTTTAAGCTTAGTGAAGATGATGGGAACAAGAACAGTACTCCAAAGAAGAATGTGGAAGCCAGTTCAGATCAGAGGCTACAGAAGGTAAGACAGCAAACCCACCAAACACATCTAGATTTTAACTTAAGAGTCATATATGTAAGCTAGCACCCATGCATTCAGGCCTCAATTTTCATTTTATAATTGAAAAATATGGATTTCCAAAATTATGTCAAAAATTAATTCTACTGAATTAATTGTGTGTATATCATGAGAGATAAGCATAGTAAATTAAAAGAATTGTTAGAGCTAAAGTGTTAAAAACTAATAAATGATCTAAATCTTGCACGTGTTTAGCATTTACCCATTCTAAGTTCAAATGTCCTGAGTTCTTTTGCTGATTATTTAACTTTATATGATATTGGATGTTAATCTCCACAAATCTCTTGATACAGAATAATACTGATGAATAATAGTGATCAATTATTTTCTTATTTTATATAAAATTTAGAACAACATTGCACCTGCAAATATTTTTAAATATGTGGGTTTATCACTTTTCAAAAAATAAATTTAATCTTTGGCTTAGCAAATATGTGTATTTAATCTTTACTGCTCAACATTCTACGTGTTCTACTTCATAAGCTAACAAGATGTTCTTAACTAGTTGCTGTTTGTATTGACATTTATAATATACACAAGTAGTTTAGTATGTTAACAGGTGTTCACTTAAGAGGGCTCACTTGTATTTTACCATATGTCTTGTTTGCTGCAAAGAAAAGACATCCTTCAAACAGTATTATACCTTTAGTTTCTCAGTTTGCAAAACAATATTTGTTTTATTACTTATAAATCTTTAAAAGCATGCTTAAATCGAATAAGCACAAATCTATAATTTCAAATGTCAGTTTGGGTATGTCTATTTATTTTTTATTTGTGAAATAACTTGTAGGAAGTATGGTAATTTACAGCAGATGATGTGATTGCATATACTTGTAACACTTGCCATATGGTCAGGCAATGAAGGCTGTCATCTCGTTATTACTGAATGACAAACATCATGTTAAAATAATAACACACAGAATAGGAAGTGCTCACATTCATTTATCTTAAGGTAGAGTGAGTAATTGAAATAATTTGAATGCTACCACCTGAAATGTCACACAGTTTATGCTTGGTTATCATCTATATCTCAAAACTATAATTTTATTTGCCAGGTACTACATAATTTTTATCTCTATGGGTATACAGAATTATGGTGGTACCTTAGGGATAAGTATAGAAGCTACTCATTGTTTGTTTTCTTGCACTTGTCATACATGACTTTAAGTGTTAGTGAGTGCAAAAGGTTTCTTTAAAGAACTAAGAATAATAATAGAAGAATCTCAGTTTAGGAATATAGTTGAAGAAAGGTACTAGTATTGCTTACCAGTGGCGAGCAAAAGAAAATTTATGAAATTCATCATAAATCTTGATTCCGTTGAAGTATTTGGAAAAAAATATATTTATATTCCTCATTTCACCTGGCAAGATTATGGAACCATGATACAGTCTATTCATTGTGGGAATGCTACTAATTTCTACCAAAGTTTGCTTCTGCAAACTGTAATTGAAAAGACCGTAAACATGGGGTTGTTTTTTCCTTCCTATGAATAGAAAATGTACTTCAGCCTTCGTATTCTTTAAGTACTGAGCTTCTGACATCTATTGCTATGATACTTTTTTTTTTTTTAAAGTTCAAACTAATATTTATTTTGAATATTTATATCACAGGAAAGAACATGTTGATTAAGATAGCTTGTGCAAAGTTGCCTGTATTTCAAGATAGTTTTCCTTCTTAAAATGTTTATTTAAATTCAATTAGTATGTATAACCAAATCAGTAACAAGCTTAAGATGCATCTGGAAAGTTCATTAGCATATTTAAACTTCTGTGTCACTTTGCCTGGAATTTTAACTTCTTTTACCATCTGCCCTTTGTTCAACAGCTGTATTATTGCAGCTAAAATGTATTCATCTACACTATGTTAGAATCATTTTTAAATTAAGTACTTTAGATTGCTTTTGTCCTTGTGCTTAGTATAATATTATTGTCATATAGTAAATATGTTTTAGAAGGGGATTTTATCTACTGGATAGGTTAACACATTATGAATGCATAAATTATTTTTGCTAGGTAGAACAACTAGAAAGAAGATGTAGAACTATTGAAAGGGCAATAAGGAAACAGAAAGAAGTAAACAAGGACTTGCTGAAGGAGAAAAATGATTTGAAAGCATCTTTAAAATTGGAAAAGGAAGATGCAGACACAAGAGAAAGAGAGCTGGAAAAACTACTTAAGAGGATTCGTGAAATAAAAAAAGACAATGCAGAACTTCAGATAGTGATTGGTGATCGGGAAAAAGAAGCTGCTTCCTTGAAGAGGCAAGTGGCAGAAGCTAACAGGTTGAGAAATGAAAATGAAGATTTGCTGAGTCAAGTGGAGGAGCTGACGTGTTTGCTGGGTGAAGCCAAAGCAGCGGCAACCTCTGGGCAATGTAATTGCAAGATAACAGGCACCAAGGTTAAATTAAAAGCAGCCAAGAAAAAGAGCTCTTTGGGACATCATGGAGCTTTTCTCAAACAGTCCATCAAGGTTATGAGTAATGTATTTGAGAACTTCCGTAAGGACGGCTGGGAGGATGTGAGTGAAAGCAGGTACAGCTCTCATTAACTTAGCCCTGTAGAGGGGACACTGTGCATATGTAAAGCACTAGCAAATGGAGATTGAATTTCAACTACTGTTGATTTCGTATTCAAAAAAAATACTGTCAGATCCTTTGAAATATCTTGGGAGGTCTTGTTCTGAGTTTATTGACTGAAATTTGCATGCAAAATTAGCCACAACTGCATGAGTATTTGAATAGGTGCCAGGAAACCCAAAAGAAGGCAATGCTTGATTTCTTCCAGTGATGCTATTTTCATGCAGTCATGAGGCTTGAAATTGACAGTTTGGCAGGTTGATTTAATTTGCTGGCCCTTTGCATATTCACCACTGACAGCTAAGGATTCCCAGGCAAGCCTACTAAGTCGGTTTAGTTATCTTGTGACATGCCAACCCGGGAGGAGAAACATTTTTTCCCCTTAATTTAGTTAGATAAATTTTGAATGACCCATTTCAGCTTGCTAGCAGATGTCTACAAGCTGTTTAACATCCTCTAAATTAAGAACCATCCACACTAATTATTTCATGTATGTTTTATCCACCGTCATTGTACTAACTTTAATTGAATCATAGTTAAAAATTGGTTCTTTAAAGGTAATTGTTACTGCTTAGAGTCTCAGTCATGAGTCACAGGGCTTTCTGAAAATTGCACAGGCAAGATTTGTAAATGTTCATGATTTTTACTTCTGCTTCTGTGTGTCTACACAAATGAGGCTGCAGTAAGCTCCTGTGTGAGCAGTTATCTCACCTTTCAGTACTTAATAGCAGGAGACACCTAAAGAAATTTCTCGAGTCTGTACTTACCCCAAAATATAGAGAAGCAGTAAAGAACATGGAGTCTTCTTTGTAGCTTTCATGATAACCTTTATATGTCATATGGAGCAAGTCAGCAATGGCAAATGAATTACCTTCTGCTGTCTTTTCCTATGCAAAATAGGGGCTCCCAAATACAGTATCTCAAAAGAGAAGAAAAGTTAAATACAATCTAATTTGTCTGTTGCTAACATCAGTACCAGTTTGTTTTTCTGTTTAATATTGGAGATCTGATTGTATTGAAATGTATTTTTACTTACAATTTCATTACAATTAACGAAATTTTATTCAGTTTAGCATGTTTTGCTTTTTATGACAAAGTTCAAAAAAAATTTGCCATTTCAAGTTGAGTTTGAAGTGTAAATTAATTGTACCCATAAATTCCTTTATACTTATATTCCTTTATCTTTAGTATATTTATACCTATATATCCTAATGTGATATATAAATATCAGGTTAGGAAATTTGTGACATAAAAGAGTGAGCATTTTTGAAGGAGATATTTCAAGGTGTCATGTTCAAAAACCAAGGGAGATTTCTTATCTAGCTTGTTCTTGGTTTTAATATATGCTATTCTATGCCAGTGGTATGTCAGACATTGACTCTGAATTTATAAATTTAAGTCATTTTGCTGTCTAAGTAAACTATTATTTGGAAAAATTCAGATGAGAAAATCATACACACACTTAGAAACATATCTCTGCTATGGCACAGATTACGTTGGTTTCTGTTCTTACCAATCAATAGAAATGCCAGTCTGTCAGCACAGGATTTGGTGGGCATGGTGTTCCTGTATAAACTCTTCTCAATTTCAGGCCTTCTGTCTGGTTAAGTACTATCCATCTCCAATCATTGATTTTTATGATGATGGAACTTTGTGAAGTCAGTTGTCTCTAAGAGTCTGAACTCAGTCTCTTTAAATGTCTTGGTTTAATAATTAACAAAATTGCTGTAGTCAAATGTTTCCTTCACAAATGGTTTGCACAAATGGTGATAAAGAACCACTGATGGTACAGAAGGTGATATTTCAAGATTTACGTTTTAAAGTAGACTGAACTGATTTAGAAAAAAAATGATTATCTGGGCCAAGGCTATGAACAACTGGAAATTAAAAGTGTGTTGATATTTTGACATCAAATCATAAATTGAAGGGAAAAATGAAAAGTTTGTAGTTGAACGTAGTTTTTACACCCAGTTCCTATCTATGACATGCAATTTGTGTGTCATAAATATTAAATTGTATAGAATTTAAAAGTGCTACAAAAGGGATATTAGAATTTTCACTGAAGTGTTGTTTATGAGCTCGTCTCCATCAAAAGTACAAATAAATTGAAACAAATTGTTACTAAGTATAGTGCATTTCTTTTACTTCCTATCGAATATGGAAATGCAGAGGACTCTTAATGTATCTGTGTAAGCCATTCACAGTCAAGAAGCACTATTAAGTGACTATTAAGTGACAGTTTTTCATATCTGTCACTTCTGTGAATGATGTTCAGGAACTCTACTCGTGTACTGAAATTCCATTTGACAGAAGGGACTGTCAGAGATGAGAAAACAATTTCAGAGATTTCTTTTTTATTGTACTTGTAAATATCTGCTGAATAAGTCACGTTAGTATTCTTTGGATTTTATAGTACTTTCTCTTCTTTCTTGCATGTAGTATTTTCTGTATGCTTGCTTATTGGCTATTTGGAACTTTTAAAAGGAATTGCTGATGCTTAGCTTTGTTTTGTTTTGTTTTCCCTCATGTGCTGTTTTAGTGACTCTGAAATACCAACTCCTGAGAGTCTGGAAGCAGTGACTATGAAGATAGTGCAGGATATTGATCTGTTACCAGACAGAAATAAACAACAGGGAAAAAAGCAAATACAAGATGGCAAAAAGCCCTGCAACACTGCACATTTAGAAGGCAAAAGCCAGCACTACAAGAAGAAGGTATATATGTTTTGTTCTCTAGTGCAGCATCTTGAAATTTAATAGTTAATATTATGACTGCTGTTCTCGTTTTAATTAATTTGGCTCTTGTAATCTGGGAAGAAAATCTTCTTTCAGGTATTCAGTGGTTAGGTAGAGCTTTATTATCATTCAGCATATTTTCTGAATTAGTCTGCAAAGTATTTGAAAGATACATTGGAGTGCAAAAGCTGTTTAAAAAATGTAAACCTACTGTAGGTTAGTCCTACTGTCTCACAGTCCAGACAAAGAATGCCATAGTCATTCAATTTAACTATTTCTCATTTGGATAAACCATAGAATTTATCTGAGTGACACAGTCCATAACAAAGAATATCTCCATTTGCTCACTAGTAAAATGATGTGTTGACTAGTCAAGCATTACTACTTTTCAGTTCATTCGATGAGTAGAAAATGTTATGTCCATTTTAGATTGTTTTGGCTCTAAGTCTGTCCAGGTGATTCTGTCAAAAGAAAAGTATGCTTTTAGCTTTGACTTAGCTCATTTACATTTATTTTGGAGATTTGAACCACTTGTCTTATTCCTAATATCCATGTACTGTTTTCTCCCAGAATGGGGACAGCTGGTTGTTTCTCAGGTCTTCAGATGCTCTTTGCAACCCATAATAGATGACTCATTTTTGGACTTCTGAGCAATGTCTAGACTACTTTTCCTCTCCTGTGTTTGCCCAAAGAAATCACTTTATATCATGGAGTTTAAAATACAAGTAGACACTATTATTTATTAGGTTAAGAAACAGCACTAAAGCACTAAGTAACTTGGTGCTGCTTGAAAACTGCCTTGAAATTCTGTTATGTACAGTGAAATAACTGTTTGAGGAGTTTGAAAACAGATTTCCTTTTCTTGTTCTCTAAAGTCTTATAATAAATACAAAATTTCTGGTCTTGTTATATATTTTGGTTTAATGTTTCTACCAGAAGATCCATTGTTTTGCCAAAAAAGCTGGAAAAAGGGAAATTTCTCCACAACTGTTTTGGTATGGAATACACACCATGAGCACATGCACATGATATTTGTGAAACTCTTGACAGTGTGTGCTGCTCCCATTATCTCCTGCCATTCCTTACTCAGGATATATAAGATGAGGCATTCAGCTGACTCCGGACTTTCTCGACTGACTGTCTTTCCTTTTTGCCTGCAATGCACTTGTTCTGTTCCAATTGGAAACAATAAACAGAAATACTCTGATACATTTACTTAGCAAGCTAGGGAATTTTGAGCATTCATAGGAAGTAGGAATGCTAAGTAGGAGTATATGCTTCACTGGAAATTCATCTGAAAATGTGTCTTGTTGTAAAAGTATACAAGATGGCATTGCAAAACAGTTCAGAAATGTTGGTGTTCTTTGCAGTATAGCAGGTTTTACCAGTATTCCAAACAGCAAAAATAATAATAAAAATCTTAAAAAACTTTTGAGGGGGACACTCCAGCTGCATAATGGTATTTTCACACAAAGAGAGGCTAGAAAAGCCTCAGATGCAAAATCTGGTAAATCACAGAATGAGAGAATTGTAGAGGTTGGAAGGTGCCTCTGGAGATCAAGTCCAACTCCCCTGCTAATATCAGTTCCCTACAGTAGGTTGCACAGGAGAGAGTCAAGACAGCTGTTAATATCTCCACAATCTCTCTGAGCAGCCTGTTTCAGTGCTCTGTCATCCTCACAGTAAAGATCTTCCGCATGTTTGTATGGAACACTGCCCATTTTCTCTAGTTCTTTCACTGCATGCCCCTGAAAAGTGCCTAGCCTTTTCAACTTCTCTCCTACGTTTAGTTAGTGATAATCAATGATGAGGTCTCCTCTCAGTGTTCCCGTCTCCAGATGGAACAATCCCAGGTCCCTAAGCCTTTCCTCAAATAGGAAATGCTTCAGACCTTTTATCATCTTTGTGCCTTTGCTTCTCTCTAGAAGATCATTGCTGTTCTTGATCTGAGAAGCCCAGAACTGGACACTATTCCAGATGTGATCTCACCGGGACAGAGCAGAGGGGGAGAATCACCTCCCTTGACCTGCTGCGACACTCTTGGAAAAGCACCCCAGGATACCTTTGTCAGACACTCAGTTTTTCTCCATGAGGATTCTTGGGGAAGAATAATTATCTACCTGTAATAGTTTGTTATTTTTGCTACATCTAATGGAAAGACAGAAATCTGTACTCTGTGGACTGGTATTGGAAAACCGATACTAACTGTAATTATAATTCAAGATTTTTTTTGTGTTTTTGATAATAATTTTTTGCTGTTTTAATTCAAACCTGAAAACTTTGGAATTGTGTTATTTGTCATATGGAAGTACTGCTAAGACGCATGCTTTCTGTTTTTTGTTTAGAGCCATTTACAGAAAAAAGACCTAGAAAAGTTACAGTCCAAGAAGAGGAAGATCCACTGTGTCATAACAGCTTATCCATCATTTCTAAGGAAAGGTAGGAATACTATATATTTTTGGAAAGTTTATAAATAATCTTGACGAAAATTCCTGCCAAGTATTTTGAAACTTCTTCCATTATGTTGCAGAGGCTCGCTTCATATGCAAGATTTGCTTGTTTAAATTAGCAGGAATATATTTCTAAATCATTATTTTAAAAGGAAATGGTCTTACAGAACGCGTCTGTTAAGCAACATCTTTTATCACAATTAAGATATTTTCTATTTTCCTAGCTCCTACCTATTGAATCTATTGATTAAAGTTAAGCTTTTCACTGTGTTTTGCTCTAGCTTGCCCTTTGTCCAGCACAACCATGGAAAATATTGAACTGCATTTTGGATCAAACTTTAAAAAAAAATAAAACAAACCTGTCTACAAAATAGTAAAGTCTTTATTTCTGGTATTATCATTCAGAGACTAGAGCCATTTAACTTTCAAGTCCATGTGGAATTTGCAGAGTTGGCACTTTAGAAAAATAGCATCAAACATTTATTGGGTATCTGAATTAATTTCTCAGTTCACCTACTGAGAAATATTGAGTATAGTATCCTAGAAAAAAATTTAGCAGCTAGAATAGAGTTTTGAAGGGCTAGAGAAAAGCCAAAAATCATCCTATCTATCATGGTTTAGTATCTGTGTCGGTTTAGTAACATGCCGTTTTCTGTTTAGTGAGCAGAATGAAAAGCAGAAACATCATTTTCCAGAAACAAGGCTATTCTGTTACTCTACTTCAGGAAACAATTAAGTCGTTGCAGCAGCAGATAGGTGTTTTACTGAATGAAAAACAGACAGCAGTATCTTCTGTGAAGGAATTTAAAGAAACAAATGAAAAACTAACAACTCAGCTACGTTTGGCTGGTCAGAGACTACAAAGTAGTAAATTGACCATACAGGTAAAGTCCATTTCATTATGGTGTCTTAAGATGTTTGGTTTAATTCTGTTATTTTGTGGAATTTTGGTAACATTACTTGTTTCTTAATTTATTATGATCAAAATTATGAAGTGTTACAAAACAGCATGTTCTATATGAGATTCTGAATCGTTTATTATGTACAGATGGTACTGAGACCTTATACACTTGACGTCCTTTTTACTTTGCTTATACTTTATTAACCCAGTCCATTAGCCCTTCTGGAGAAGAAGTGTTTTTCCCTTTGATACTCTACCTGTATTGTAATGGTGAAGAGGATTTCCATTTCGTCTTGTGATGTGGGAACTTTCATGAGAATTTAATACTATGAACCACTGTTCTATAAAGAAATGTCATTTCTAGAGAAAGCACTTGCGTTCATATTCCCTAGGAATAGAATGGTTAATGCAACTAGAGTTTTCTTCCAGAGGAAACTCAAACCAATTTCATGTCTGTTTAAACCTAGCTCTCTCTGTCAAGGTGGAATGCTACAGAATATGATTTATGAAGACAGAGACTGTAAAACTATTTGTTTAACAGTCCCAAAAATTACAGCTTCTTTCTTTACTTCAGTCTTCATTTCTTGTTAATCTTTTCCCATACTATCACTCCTTTTCCCCATTCTCATTTTTATATATGTATTTTGTGTTAATCTATATGCAGCACCTCAGCTGGAATTCTTTTCTACTTGTACTGTAGTGATTGGCCTGCCCTTTATAGAGCTGAATCAACAAACACTTTTGCAGTAATTGTCTCCTGTTGGTCACACACACATCCTGCTTCCAGAATTATTGTGCTACAACAGATGGACTTGCTGGAAGGAGGCAGACATTAAAAAAGAAATCAAATCCCCTCCCCCTCAAACTTCTCTCCATTTCTCTCTTTGCGCAGAAGGCAGAAACAGTATCAGGAGCAGCACTTTTCACTTTCTTAGTGCTGGGGAACTGCTAATTTCTAGAGAAGGAGAAATCTCATTTATGTTACTCATTTTGCATAACTGTATACATGTAATGATTTCTTCAAAAATAGTCTTGAAGGTCATTGGGACCAATGGAGATCTGCCTGTCTGGCAAAAAGTACAATAATGTGAAGTTTCATGGGCAGTATAAACTTTACAGAGTTCTATGAGTAATTGAGGTAGAATATTCTACTTGCTCAGGCATCTTCTTGATTTGCCTTCCTGGAAGACTACCCATCAGGTGTCTGTGGGAGAACAATGTGGAAAATAAAATTTAAAAAAATAAAAAAAAAAAGGAAAGGAAAGGTGATTATAAAAAACGTGGGTTTTTTTTTTTTGTTTTGTTTTTTTTTTTTTTTTTTTTAAAAAAAAAGGCAGAATTTGCACGAAAATAAGTATAGCTGTAATGTGAAAGACTGACTCCAAGTGAAATAGTGTAGTCTTGGAAACCAGTTTTATTTAACTTTGTTCTTTTGGAAAGTTTCAAAAAAAAAGAGGAGATCAGTCAACGGTCTATTTAAAGGGTGGTGCATTCTAAGCAAAAATAAATAGATGGTGCTGCAGGTACTCAAGGAAAAATCTTTATTATGCATGCACTTTTTTTTCCTTCTCAGCAACCAATTCAAATTCCCTTTCTTATAACTAATTACTCTTCAGGTGCCATACTAGTGCTACCAAGTGGGAAATTTAAAGCAGAGGCTTAGGCTACTTGCCAAGCGAAAATTACGGAGGTAAGGAACCTACACAGTCACTGCAGGGCACATGCATGTTTTAGAGAGAACCATGATTCAGACAGATGAAGTGATTGTAAAGCAGATATTTGTGAGGGTTTTTTAGAGTCATAAGAAATACTACAGAGAAGTTTTAAGTTCTGGCAGTGGAAATGATATTTTTAAAAGCACGTTTTCCAAGAGTAATGTTTTTGTTGTTATTTCTTATCAGTGCTCCTTTTGACTTTAGATTCTGGAACTGTTACGCAGATAGAAGGAAAAAAAAAAAGGAACAAACTGAGAAGTAAAAGATTTAGGCAATGTCTGGGTTCGGGGAGATGATTAGACACTTAGAATCAAACAAACAATCATGCACATATAAAGTTCTATAATTAATCTTGATCTTGAGTAATTTTTTTATCAGTGGTGATCTGGCAATGCTTGGCTAAGGTAACTGTAGCATTTTAGCAACTGTAACCACTGATATCATGGACTTGAACAAGATGTCATGTGACCTGAATTTAGCTAAGAAAATAAATCCATTTGGAGGCAAGGGCAGATGTTTGTGCACTCAGTTCTTCGTTATAATCCCCAGAGAATCTAATGCTAGAGGATCAGCTCTGGATTTAAGATTTAAACGTTCCAGATGTTCATTCTGAAACATTTTACAGTTGATACAACCTAAGAGCTGTCTGGCATCTGTTGATTTTCTGAATATATGTACATATATTGTTCTGTGTATTTTTCTCGAAGATCTGCACACAGATACATGTTTACATCTGTTTTTCTGGTCCATAGACTTAGGAATACTAAATTTCAAGGGGTTTGTTTTTTGCGGTCCCCTTGCGTCCGCCCCCCCCCTCGCCCCCCCCCCCCCCGCCCCGAAGAGTTTTTTGTTTTGTTGTTTTTTGTTTTTTTTTTTGTTTAGCCTTACAGTCTCTGCAGTAATGTAAACTTCTTTGTTTTATTTCTGCAAAAGCAATTCTATGCATATTTGTGCAAAATGACTTTCAAGTGTCTGCACATGTAAGAATCAAAGCTTGCATTCTCCAAGGATTCACATCAACACTGAGTTAAGACCGTCTGTTCAGAAGTACAGTAGTTACATTTTGCAATCAGTATATAGAAATCACAGCTGGAGCCGATACTTAATGTAGAAGCAAAGGGATTTAGCATTTCCTTAGTTTCTTAGTAAAGCATCAGAGAAGAATTGTTGGAAAAATCCAGGATTTTTTCTTTTCAATAAGATTTGTTCCCCCTCCCCCCCTCTTTATTCACTTCTATCATGAAGTGACTGTTTTTTTTGTTTTTTTTTGGTTTTTTTTTTTTTAAAGTATATTTAATGGTCTAGTATTAAATGTGGAGGTTGGTGGCCCTGCATGTGGCAGGGGGGTTGGAGATTCATGATCCTTCAGGTCCCTTCCAACCCTGGCCATTCTGTGATTCTGTGATTCTGTATTTATTGCTTATAGCAGAGCAGTACTAATTAATTTTATACAGTAGTTATCACTTCTGTCACAAAAGTTCAGACTAAATATATTGAATAAAAAAGGAATATCACACACGGGTTGCCATTAGCACTTATCTTACTGATGTTGTGGCCTCTCTCAGGTCTTTGCTGAAAAGATCTTTTGCATCAGTTCTGGCTTTCTTAGATGAAGACACAGAAAATACATCCCTTAATGGTATGCCATAGGCATTTGTAAAGTGCATGTATAAGACTGCTTCACTAGGAAACCTGGATCTTGAAGGACAGGAATGCATCAACTAGTCAGCTGACAGGTCCTTTGCAGAAGATAAAGTCAAGGTTTAAGTAAAATTTTTCAGATGCATTCTTGCAGATATGCAACTTCACTGATTTGGTATTTTAGAAGCATCTGTGCATTTTAGGTGCAGCTCAGCCAAGGGATTTTTTTGTGAAAGCATTATAAAAATCTCTCAAATTAAATTTGACCATTGAATTTTCTGTTCTCTTCGAATTTTGAGGGAACATATATTTCTCCCAAGTTCTTACTAAGCTTTTCATATGCAATTTTTTGCTTCACTGTCATTTATTTCTGAGTTAAATGAATTTTTTTCCTTCAGTGGCTTAAAAAGTTACTTTTCATGATGTGTATTGGGTAATAGTATTTGTACGTACAGAATATCAAAATGATACAAATTTATAAAATTTTTAGAAGATTTTACAATTTTGAACTTTTTAAGTAAATGGTAACTTTTTCAGGTAAGCTGGGAGTTTACAATGACTCCATTAGTATATGTAGCAATTCTGACTTGCTATTACACTGAAAAGTCATTAAAAATAAAACTATACAAAACTACAGAAAGTCCTGCCCTAATGACTTCATATTGTAAAAGTCTAAAAATAAACAAATAAAAAATTCAGGTTTTTTTTCTGTCTTGTTCAGTCTGTTTCCATTCTTACAGGGCATGTATACTTCTAGAATCTTGTAGAAATAAGAATGAAAAAACTAAATATACTTACATAATAGCTTTGTTAAACCTCAGTGCAAAGTCACGTCACAGCCATCCAATTTGGGCACTGGCTGCAGTAAAGTGATGAAATAACCCTATGAAGCTGATTTTAGAAAGATTTGTTCCCAAAAATATCAGGAGAAAAGTGATTTCTCCCTCCTTTGCTTATGTAGAATTGTACAGATTACCCCTTCCTGACTGCTGTGATAAAGCAGGATATATTGCCTGTACTGTCTGTGATCTGTAAATATAATCTAATGTTGTGGGCCAGTATGAAACTGCTGTCTTCTCTAAACTTTCTTGGGTATAAATGCTATGTTTATTTCTATTCTAAGGCCATAATGCTGTTACCATTTTGCATGAATATGTAGAAGAAATCTCACTGATGGAAGGCAGTTCTAAACTCAAAACAAACCCCAATTTATATATTCTTAAGAGAAAGCCTGTTTTTCTGGTCTCGCTAGAGAGTTCCAGATTTAAACAATGCTGCCTATAGGTAGAAGAAAAATATCTGTAATTTTTTATAGATTTTATTTTATAGAATTTAGATTCAAGGTCTGGACCTAACCCATGGTTTTCGAAGGCTTAGAATTGAGTACACAGAGAAAACACATACATAATAAATTAAGAGTGACATTAAGACTTGTTAGAGTTTTTTCTGAGCCTAATAAATTGAAAATCAGGCTAGGATGTCAGATTTATAATGCTCTGTGATTCTGTGAGGCTAGAATTTATTTCTTCCAATTCCTAGTCCAAATTTCTGCTGGGAATGAAAAAAGGCAAACTTGAAGATCCTTGTGGATCCCTTCCAACTCATGATATTCTGTGATTCTATGATTCTGTGATTGGCTAGTTAAATGTATTTGTTCAAATTCTCAGTTACTGAGTGGAGAATTTTTTCTCTGATAAACCACTAATTGCCATTGTTATGAAACAGTTCTCAAAGTTCTTCTTCTTTATCAGGGAAGTTGACTTAGAAATAAAATGAGAAATTTTCAAATGTTAAAATGAGTGTGGCTGAAGTTTTAAAATGTGTGTACACCAAGAAATGTTTTTGTTATTTGTTGCATTGAAAATGTGGAGTATTTTCAGGTTGGTTCCTTTAAAGAACTACTTTTGTGAAATATATTTATCATGAAACTGTGCTTTCATTACAAAACAAAATTAAAGCAAAATACCTTTTACACTTCTATTGATCTCTGAAGAAAAATTACAATAAACCTTTTGAATTATTGATGAATAACAGTTGAAGTACATTGCACGTAGGAAATGTGTCTCATTCATAAATTAAAGAGAACAGTTGGCATGAACTGGAACTATGAAAGTTGTGTCTTATATTGCTGTCAAAATAAAATAACTTAGAGATGGGTAAATTCTGGAAGAATGTACTGTAAAAAGAAATTGTGGAGACTACAAGAAGTTCTTAGGATTTAGTTAAAATCAATATGTATTTACCATAGTATGTAGAAATTTTAAAAATCAGGTTTCCATAATAAAAGAACAAATCTGTATCACAAGGATTAGCATGTTCTTGCCATGTTACACAGATAGATAGTATACGTATCTATTATCCCATCTAATCTATTTATATCTGATAGCATAATATGATAGCATATATTGTTATGAATATAACAATAAACACTAGAAGAGGTATTGTAATTTTTACTTTATTGATTTAAGCGATATGGAGCTTAATTTTCTTCACCTTCATGTGATTTGATCAGCCTTTCCGTGTGAAGTCTTTCTTATTATTAGGCAAAAAAATGGAACTGCATTTGCATTTTTTTACCCACAAATTTTCCTAAGTAACACACATAGTGAAGTTCAGCTAATATAATTTCATGAGATTTGTTTTTGTCCTCCCTTTGTTACTGAGTTCTTCTTTTAAGTTATACTAAAATGTTAAGGCCCCCAGTGCTTATTCCTACAGTTTGCTGCATTTTGTATGTTTTAGTACAACTCCTGTTCTTGATGACTTCTCATAACATTAACATCATGATTTTCACCCTTTTGCTGTTGAGCTTTATGGGTAGCATGTATCTAGTAAAGCACTTAGTATCCAAATTATTTTGAATGTTTCACAGTTTTGTAAGACGTTCATCTTTTTGTGTTCCTAAAAGTATTCTTATTGTTACTTCAACTCTGGTGAAGTCAATTGCCTATGTTTTCAACTTTAAAAAAAAGAGAACAAATTCCTAACAAATCATTTTTTCTGTAATAAGATATAAAATTTTCTTTGTATTTGCAATGAGAAGTCAATGGAAAACCGCAACTATTCTGGGATTCCGTATGAAAGTGTACTAGGTATTCATTATAAAAAATGTCTTCTCTGAATTCAGTGTGATCTGCTCAGGTAATTAAAGCTGACCACTGAGCTGGATTTGGTTCTCAAACCTGCTCTGTGGTATGAAGTTCTGTGGATTGCATATGCTTTTTGTCTGATAATATTTATACGTTGT
The DNA here is from genome assembly GCF_019238085.1 of Lagopus leucura. NCBI lineage: Eukaryota > Metazoa > Chordata > Aves > Galliformes > Phasianidae > Lagopus > Lagopus leucura. Next base: position 5,417,767 of record NW_024962272.1, read on the forward strand.
GAATTCTCATAAAAACAAAAACAAACAAACAAACAAACAAAAAAACAACACTGATTTGGGAATTATTTGTAGAGAGGAGATTGCATTTAAGCTCTGGTAGTCTTGCAGATTGTTATGGAAAAAAACAGTTTGGGTTGCAAGTTAGACTTGTTCATTGGATTCCCCCATAAATCATTAATTATTATTAACTGTCAATATTAAATAGGAATTTTACTTACTAATCACTTTAATGATTTGTTATTTCCCAAGTATTCTATGAAATTTCAAGATTTCCAAGGTTGGAATACATACCATGGTAGAAAATATTTTTTTTCAGCTCTAATCTTGAATCAAAATCTCTCCGTGATGAGATCATAGAATCATAGAATCTTTTCAGTTGGAAGAAACCCTTAAGGGTCACCTAGTCCAACTCTACAATGAGCAGGGACATGTACAGCTAGATCAGCTTACATCCCTGTCCAGTCTGACTTTGAACATCTTTAAGGACGGCTGATCCACCACATTTCTCATCAATTCTTTCAATGCCTCACCACCCTTATTGTAAAGATTTCTTCCATGTGTCCAGTTTAAATATCCTTTCTTTTAGTGTGAAACCATTTCCACTTGTCCTGTCACAACAGACCCTGCTAAAGAGTCTGTCCCCTTCATTCTTACAGACCACCTTTAGATACAGAAAGGCTGCTCTCAGGTCTCCCCAGACCTTCTCTTCTCCAGGCTGAACAGCCCCAGCTCTCTCAGCCTGTCCTCGTAGGGGAGGTGTTTCATTCCTTGAATCATTTTTGTTGTTCTCCTCTGGATGCATTCTAACAGCTCCACATCTCTCCTGTGCTGAGGACTCCACATCTGTATGCAGTATTCTGGTGGAAGTCTCACCAGTCCAGAGCGGAGGGGCAGGATCACCTCTCTTGACTGCTAACCGCACTTCTTTTGGTGCTGCCCAGAATAAGGTTCGCTTTCTGGGCTGCAAGGGCTCATGTCCAGTTTGGCATCCACCAGTACTCCCAGATTCTTTTTGGCAGGGCTGTGTTCAATCCTTTTGTTCCCTATTTGTTATTGATGGTGGAGATTGCTATGACCCAGGTGTGAGACCTTGCACTTGGACTTGCTGATCCTTGTGAGGTTCCTGTGGGCTCACTACGCAGCCTGACTAGGGCTCTGTGAATGGCATCCTATCCTTCAAGTGTGTTGACTTCATCCCACAGCTTGGTGTCATCCTTAAACTTGCTGAGAGTGCATTCAATTTCACTGTTGATGTCATTGATGAAGATATTAAAGAATAATTGTCCTGAATACAGACCCCTGAGAGAAACCAGTTGTCACTGATTTCCATCTGAGCTTTGAGACACTGACCACCACACTCAGGGTATGATCTCACTTGTCCCTCAGTGTTCCATTGCATTTTGAAATTACAGAATAAGAATTACTTTAAAGGATAAGCTGCATTTTTTTTTAATATTGTTTAGTATTGTAATGTTTAGTATTCTGATACACTAGACTGTTCTGTGGGTGCTACCAAAAGGGAAAAGATAGATGCCTTGGTTTCTATCAGCCATATATGCAACCATGGAAGTCTGAATCTGTATATATATAACTGCCTGTTTAATTAGAGATTTCTACTTAATAATTGATTCTTTCTCTCATTTCTGAGCTAGGTAAACATTTTCCTGATTGTATTCTTATGAAAAATTTTCAGGAGTCATAAGAATTTGGGAGAATACTTCTGCAGTTCTTCGTATTGTGAATATTAAATGACAAGTTGATTATTCTCTTTCCTCCTAATACATCCTCTTTCCTTGCTTCCTATTCCTTTGTTTCTGACATAATCAATTAAATAAATTTCTGTCACTGGGCAGATAGGGAGCATAAGGTTGGTAAAGTAGGGTGCTCAGTATGGTTAATAAGGGTAAATGTATGTAATATGAATCATGAAGATACAGTTTTATTCCTGTTATGAAAAGGTGGATTACCTAACAAATTGAGGGAGAATGACCATGGGATTATGAAAATGGCTGTAGAAACTGAAAGTAAATAAAAATCTTACAAGCATATCCATTTATATTGTGTGTCCCTCTGCCAAAGCAATTAATATTCTTTAGTGATCTTAACCATATTTCATATAGGATATGGACTGAAGTTAAATAGTATCACATAGCACACAGTGTAGACTTAATGTGGAAAGGAGCACAGACTTAATGTTCATATCAGTTCATATCTTAAGGTTAAATTGGCGCATATAGGTAGTACTTAATCATTTCCTCTGGTTCAGAATCTCACATACCATGAAATTAATTTTTCAGCTGATCCCTCACATGAATGATAACATTATTTTTTTTCCCTGAGATAATGTTTTACACCTTATGCATCCATTCCTTTTGGATATACTGTGATATTTATGACAGTCTGTTTGCTCTCTGTTTTAGAGGTAAAATCTTTCAATCATTTTTTGTAATGTGTGACAACATGAAAAATCCAAGCAAGTGCAGGAGGGTATCTTGAGTCATTGATAGCAGTTCTAAAATTTCAATCATCCACCAGACACTGCCTGAAAAGTATATATCATTATGACCTCACAAAATTTTTAATAAGGAAATCATTACATCATAATGAAAACCAATACATTGCTCAAGCTGAGCAAGCGGAATGGCTTTCTCCTTGGAACCAGGGACTCTAAAGAAAAATGAGAGTCCTAGTAGAAAATAAGTTGAGCATGAAATCCCAATGCCACTGTGAAAAACAATAACATGTTTTCTGGTATATACACCTTGAATGTATAGAGACCGTATGGAAGGAGCAAAGAGAATACGTTTCCTTTGGCTTTGAAATGATTTGCTCATAGAGTACTCTGTCTGACTGCCCTCACAGCAAATGTCTTCCTTGGATCTGATCTAAATCTAAATCCTAGTATCTGATCTAAATGGCATAAAGCCATTTTCCCTCATCCTCTCACTACATGCCCTTATAAAAAATCCCTCCCCAGCTTTCCTGTAGCCCCTTTCAGGTACTGGAAGGCTCTGTAAAGTCCTCCCGAAGCCTTCTTTTCTCCAGGCTTTAAAGCCCCAAGTCTCTCAGCCTGTCCTCATATGGGACGGTGCTCCAGCCCTCTGATCAACTTCTGGACCTGGTCCAGCAGCTCAGTGTCCTTCTTGTGCTGGGGGCTCCAGAACTGGACTCAGTACTCTGGGTGGAGTCTCACAAGGGCAGAATAGATGGGCAGGATCACCTGCCTCAACCTGCTGTTCCCATTCTCTTAATATAACCAAAGATATGGTTGGCCTTCTGGGCTGCAAGTGCACATTGTCAGCCCATATTGAGTCTTTCATTAACCAACACCCCCAAGTCCTTCTCCTCAGGGCAGCTTTCAAGCCATTCTCTGCCCAAACTCTTGGTTGGGCTTGCAAGCATATCCAGAAGAATCAAAGTGGAACTGACAGAAGACCATCTGAAGAGGACTTTTCAAAAGGATTGGAAAACATGCAATCCCAGAGAGCAATTAGAGGTTATCAAAGAGGAGATTAAATGGTAAGTCAAGTTACCATTTACATGATGTTACACCATCAGACATTTACAGACGTTACAACATCTAAGAAAAAAAATTGTCTGTAGATTCTTCAATCTAGCAAGGGAATCCTGAGAAAAGATTCAAGACACAAGATTGAAGAAAGATAGAATCATATTGAATCTAAGGTTTATGGTTTTGACATAACAGAAAATGGCCATTGGAAAACGTACAACAAAAATAATCATAGAACTCACCTTTTCATGAGATTGATTTCAAATCTCTATGCCACTACATATCTTCCACTGTTTCCCCCTTATTCAAAAATTTGTTGCTTCTACATGAAACTTAAGGAAATGTAATGAATTCAAGAAGTTTTGAAATGTAAGCATATTGTGAAAATTATTATAATTAAGAAATAATATAAAGTACAAAATATATATCTGGTGTCAGAGAACTGCAGTGATATTGGACAATCAATCTAAAGAAGAACTGGATTGAAAACAGCTGCTTCAGTTCAGCAGTAGGAAGCCTACAGGAAAGAAAAAATGTCTGTTCTGTGACAAGCATGAGAATGATTGAGACACACAGAGAGGATATGTTTAATGATGTGAGCTGAGTTCCTGAAAAGTGTAGAAATTAAGGTATGTTTTTAACTTAACAGTTAGTTGTTTGAAGAACTGGTGGGAGAATACATGTACTTCATAGAGCACAACAGAAATTTTGTGATGAAGCACAGGATGCTTTGCTTTTAATTGCAGGGATGTTAAACATGGACAAGGAATTTAAGAAAAACAAGCCAATGTCTTATAAGGGTCTAGTTGAAACCATGGAGAAGTATGTCCTTGTTTCAGCTGGGACAGAGTTGATTCTCTTCAGTGTCTGGTGTGATGCTATGTTTTCGCTTTAGGCAAAAAACAATGATAATAACAACCACTGGTTTTGTTTTTGATGAGTAGTGCTGCAGCAGTAAAGCCAAGTTTCAGCTTCTTGTACTACCCCGCCTGTGAAGGAGCTGCTGGGACACAAGGAACTGAGAGGGGACAGAACATGGACAGCTGACCTAAACTGGCCAGAGGGATATTCCATGCCATGTGGTGTCATGCTGAACTATAATCTGGGGAGTTGGCTGCAGGGGGCATCTGCTGCTTGGGGACTGGCTGGATATCAGTCAGTGAGTGGTGAGCATTTGCATTGTGCATCACTTGTTTTGTGTGTATATATATATGTGTGTGTACTCACATACATATAATTATCAATATTAATATTTCTCTCTTCCTGTTGTACATGTGTGTGTGAGTCTGTGTGTGCTCACGTTATACTGATCATGGATTTAGTTTGATATTTGTACTCAGTAGTGCCATCATTCCTGCACTTTAGGATCCTTACTTTAGAAATTCTTAAGAAGTACACTCATGCACCTGGTATAATCAAACTGGAATGATCTTAACTATTCAGAAATACAACTGAGAGATCTATCTTGAGTCAGAGTAGTTGTGGGTGGCAAGACAGGTGGGAGGATATTGGCAGGTATGTATCATGATTATTACCTTTGAAATGTCTGGAACTCACCCTTGGACAAGCACAGAATCCTAGAAAGCTGACAGAATGTTTTAAAAAGTTATGCCCTGATACTGGCAATTCCCAAGAGCTTGCTGCACTGTGCTGAGTCTGGCCTGCATCTATCAAGCACTATTCAAGACTGTTCTGCACCCTCAAAAGGAAGAAAATGCCTCTGGATCTGACCCAGCCTCTGAGAGAAGATGAGGAGGTCTACTCCATACCAAAGCCATCACAAGAATTAGAGGAAGAGTCAGAGGTTGTAAATGAACCGGTAACCATCCGATGTTTGTCCTTTGCCGGGCTATGAGATATATGGAAAGACTTCTGCCATCATCCAGGCAAGAACATTGCCATCTGGCTGCTTCGATTCTGGGATAATGGAGCCAGTAACCTAGATTAGTGGGCATAGAAGTCAGGCAGTTGGGATTTCTCTCTAGGGAAAGGAACAAAGCGATCGCAAAAAAAATAAACAAAGCTCTCCCTCTCTGGATGAGAACTCCTGTCAGCTGTGAAAGAAGGTTATTCCTACAGGGAGGATATTACATGTCAGCCAGGTAACTGCACCATCAAGGAGAGAGTATTTGAGGAAATTTGCTCTGCTGGGGGTGGTGTATAACACTGACCTGAACAGGGATCGGTCATTCCAAAATCCAGCCAGCATCAAGTGCAAAGGATCCATTGGGCAGGCATTTGTACAGAGTTCATCACAATAATATGCCAACTGACTGGCAATAATGACCTGGAAAGATGGAGAGGAACAAATGCTGGATGAATTGTCTGGCCAACTGCAAGAGTATGAAGAAGGTGTCTCATCCTCCCTACATATACGTGTTTCAGCTGTGAATAAAGTGCTTGAGTGACATCATGAGAAAAAGGTTTCTTTCACCTCACTTGTATAAACCAGTATGTCCGTTATTAGAGGTGAGCATTCCTCTAATTTGGCACATAAATTAACAGTTTTGAATGACTCATCTTTGCTTCAGGCTTGGCTTCCAAAAGATCAAATACTTATTTTTCAAAGTGTGTTTTGTGAGAAGTAGATGCTTTGGCAGAAAAGAAGAAAATGAAACTAAGTTTACTATGAGAAACAAGCAAAGGAAAGGAATAATAATAGAGCAATTTTTAAAAAATATATAAGCGCTGCACTTAAATAAATTTTTTTTAAAGCTGTAAATTTTGCAAGTTGTCTTACTGGCCAATGGGGTTAAGATAATCATGAGGAAAGCTAAGTAGTAGGAAACATACACTGGTTTTATTTCCTCAAGATAGTTTGTATTGAGGCCTTGAAACTGCAGGATATATATAATTATTTACTTTACTTTGAGTATGTTCCCTGAAAAAGAGGTAAAAATTGTCTTTTTTTTTTAATGAACATAATTTTTGTGAGAAATCTATAACTTAACTGTAGGGCATATTTCTTGTACTACACTGTAGTACACACTACTGTATAAAGTTCAAAAGGTATTTTGCATCTTACTGTAAGTCCCTAAAAAGGATGTAACTACTGGGCAGTTCTGGCTGTTCCTATTCTTCTCTCAAGAAGAAAAAAAAAATTTTTTTTGAAATTTCGAAGTCTCATTTCCATTATTCAGCAGCTTCTTTGTGATATTTGTACTTACTTTTCATAAAAATGAGTTTAAAACTTCTTTATATATACAAATACGTATTTTCTTATTTACATATACTCACTGACTTGTCTTTACATTGGCAGCTTTCGTAGTAGACATCCAGTGTAGAGTGTTCAGTTTGTATATGTCAGATCCTCAAGGGCCATGGCTTTTGCCAGATGAAGCACTTTTGATTTTGAGACTGATGAAACACAGTGCTATTATTGATCTGTGCATGACACAGCCTGTCTCTCTGCTGGCAGAGTGTAGCAACATTTATCCAGGAATTTGTGAAATGTCACTCGGATCATGTTCATAAGGTAAACTGTGCAAAAACAGGGATCCAAGCTGAGAATCCACGAGGAATTGGACGTGACTCTCTTACTCCTTCATCCTATCTTCTAGGGGAGGTAAAGTGATACTTGTTAAAACAATGTGTTTTATATCAGATGTTGAAAAACTATGTTTATCACTATGAACATCCTGTACAATATAGTCATACTGTTGTGTTTAGGTAAGTTAGTAAAAGTGATCTAAATATTGTAAATCATAATAATTTCTGTTCTGTTTGGGAAAAAAAAAAAAAGAAGGAAACATTTCCTGTATGCTTCCTAGTAGAAAACTCTGATACTCTGATTATATTCTACAAATTATTTAGCTTTTCTTGCATCAGTTTGCAGTTAGGGATGTAATAGTGCATGTTTGACGTTAAGATGTCAGGAAGCAAGAATTATCACAAAGAATATGACCGCTTCTGACAAAATACTGATATTTGCAGGTTTTGTCCCCTAATAAATAACAATTGAACAAGGCTGACCATTTTTCTTAGTAGCAAAAGCATCTGTCATAGAAAATAACAAAAATTACTGTAAATAATAAAAAAGCAGGCTCCCATGTGCCTGTGTACAAAGGCTCAAATGTGACTGACTTCTGGAGACATTTTTTAAAATATTTCAGCTACACATTCCCTGTAAACTGCAAACTGGATGTTGTACCTTCTCATTAATGACACTAAAAAAAAAAAAGGCACACAAAAAGTTTTTCTGTTTTCTGTTTATAGATTATTTATTGCAACATTAATTTGAAATTTGAAATTTATTCAAAAAGGAAAAAAATAACTGTTATATTTGCCTCCAGTTTTCAACTTTGAACATTCTAGTTCAGACAATTTTCTAGAACTTTCAATTTAAAAAAAAAAAAAACAGTTGCTATTTTGTATGCGTAATGAATGTAGCTTTCCCAACAGACTGACAAATTGGTGAGTTGGAAATTCATGAGTAGTGGAAGATGCCAAAATTGCAGGATTTCTGTTTTGCTTTGTTTTTGGTTTGGTTGCTTTAGATTTGGGTGGATTTGAGTGTTTGTGTTGCAGAAGTCCACAGGCTGCCAAATACAAATAAGTTCCTTTTCTGAGGAATATGTAGATGATATTTCATGGCATAAAGGCCACCTGCTTGTAAAATCTACTTATCAATCATCATAGAAGGATTTCTGTCTTGTCAGGCATGACTTTTTTCACACAAAATTTCACAGAGGACATTTATTTTACTACTTAATACTTACAAGGTTCTCTGTGAGACTAATTCTTGTTTGAGACTCTGTGAGACTAATTCTTGTTTGGGGTACAAAACATGAAATATATGGAAGAAATCAATAAGAATTCTGAGAAGTATTACAGATGTCACCTGTGAGAAGAAATTCAAGGAAAGTATTTGATGAAATTTACAAATGACATCTTCCAATGTGTAAAAGACTATTTTATTTTGGAAGGCTGATGTTCTGTTTGTGCTTCTATCTCTTTTAAGATAAGGCATAAAGAAATAGATTTGATTTCTCAAGAAGGATTTAGATGTAAGGCGAATGCTCTCAATTTGAGGGACGTGAAGAACTGTGTAAGGTTGCTATGGAATCTTAGTAGATAGGCCAGAGACTTCAGGGATAGTCTGTTTGCACTACCATGAGCAACTGCTGTATTTGACGTATTTGTCACATCACTCTTGGTGTTGTAGTACTTTTTTGTTCTTGTCAAAGTACCTAAGACTGACAAAATATTTTTTAGGTATTGAAGAGTTTAAACAGTGTCAGGGGGTTGAAACCAAATCTTTAAGATCAATTTTGGCACAAGCCATTCTATGATTCTATGAATTCCAGGTCCTCAAGTTCTTTTGAGCTCCTCCAGACGTAAGAATGTTATTCTTCTTCACTCATTGTCAGGTCTTCTGCAAAGCGCCAGTTTTTATGTGTTTGACTTTCTAGTTATTGCACACTGAGTTTTCTTTGTTTAATTTAATGCTTTGTGGAAAAAGCTCATGGTCAGCTCCTTCTCCATTTCACTTCAAAGACATATTCATAGCCAAGAGTGCAAACCAGAAGAGCACAGGTTCTCTTTTAACTGTACCAAGGAAGATACAGGATGCGTTTGATATTTTTTCATCTTTCTGGGCTTAACGGACTAGGAGCAGGGAACTAAGACATCTTCAGCAGCATAGAAAATAAAAGTGTTACAACTACGACGACTTTTGAAACAGGAAAGAAAAAAAAAAAGATATCTGGGTTACATGCCTGATTGCTTTTCTACAGTATTGTTTCCTTGTGATTGTTTTGGACCCTAGTTGTTGCAGGCAATGAATACTGGCTCACAGTAAGTATTCTTTGGGATCTCTATAGAAGTTAGATACTAATAACCCACTTTTAGCCAGAAGGAAAGAATTTTTGAGCTTTTGAAGCCACATTTGTGTGCTTGAACTGTTTGCACCTCCTACGCCCACTGTTAGAGAATACAGAAGAATGTCAGTCCTTCTTGCTAATGCTCTGCACCATCTAATTTGTTCTGCTTAAGTATCATTGGCAGTGACAGCTGACAGTAATGACATTAGCAATAATGATGTAATCATGGACTGTTGAGATTGTGAGTATTGTGTTCAGGTTTGTTTTGTATTGCTCTGGATATCTTTTATACCTAATATGACAAGAACTTCTTCATTTTCTCAGTAATGGGGACTGTATAGTAATACAGTATCACAAGCCATAAAATGTCTCATGAGATTTATAGGCACTGGCAAAGACCCTACTGTTTGATGGCAGGACTGGTCTGCCTGTACGTACTTTTCAGTTCATTCAGAGATTCAGAGGTCCTGTGACGCTCCATGTGCATCACAGTGTGATGTGAGGAGACTTTTATGCTCTTATCTCAGTGAAGCAAACATAGGAAAATGAGGCAAATGCAAAGAAATGGCAGCTGTAGATCTGCTTCAAGCTGGGACCTTGAATCAAAGGCACAGTTGCAATATTGTCTTTAAATTGTTCATTTATTTGAAAAGAAATAATTGCCCAAATGAGTCGTAACATTTATCATAATCATGATAAAGGGAAAGTATACTTCATTTTACCTATAATCCTGAAAACATGGCTTCTTCTTATGGCGGTCTCTTCAGCTATTTAATATGTGATTTAAGGAACACTTTATCTTAAACTGTTCATTTATGCCTGTAGTTTTAGCAGGCGTTCCAATGATAACATAAATTACAAATTAAAGATAAGACTGTTGGGGTTCATTTAGAAGAAACCAGGGATAAATTACCACTTTAATTTAAATGCAAAGATTTAGAAGTAATTTTTAAGGCAATTCATGATTTTGAATAATACCCCTTGCCCTCGCATCTCCCTCACAGTGTGTATCATCAGCTTCCTCACATTCTTTAGAAATGCCTGGTAATATGCTTTTCTTTTCTTGAGTAGAAAACCAATATGCTATACATTAATGTTTATACAGTATTACCTTTATACTACAAGAAAAGTTTCAGATTTTTTTTTCCATCTCTTCATTGTGTATCTGTATTTTTGATCTGTGAGAACATTGCATTTTTCCAGTAAATTTGTTAATTGAATCTACATGTAAAATGCTCTGCTTTTACATAACTGACTGTCTGAAAAAAAATAATCAAAAAAGCTTCTGAAGACATTTACTAATCTTTTATTGATCGCTGATGCAATTATAAATGACTTGTTTAAATAACTGCATAAATTTAAATCTGCAGCTATAGTTTGTTTTTTGTCTTTTATTTTTTGTTTTTTTTCTTGAGTACTGCAAGCTACTTTGGAGAATAGCTCATTTATGCACTTACTTTAAGTAATTTTTATCTCAAAATATCCGTATCACATCCTCAACCTTCCAGAAGTGTTTTCTGTAAGTTGGCAGAAATAGTCTTTAACCGTTTAAAACCTTTAAAGCATAGTGATAAGGCCAGAGTATGGGAGATGGAGCAGTTTTCCCTACAAGCACAGGACTCCCACCTTCTTATATTTCAGATGCAGAAGTATTTCAGTAGAAAATGGTTCACTTTCTAAAACAGATGGAAATGGGGAGAGGTTAAATTAATATTTCACCATTCTTTCAACTGTTTTGTTTCTTTCTTGCTTATATTTTCTTTTAAAATAATTCTAGCTTTTAAAGATACAAAGCTGTATGCTTTCAGAAATAAGCACATAAATAAAAAGAAAGTTTAAAAACAGTCTTTAAAATAGCATTTTCATTTTGGTTTCTCTCTATTTTATGTGAGCTATACGGAAAACAGATGGAAGCATTATTAATTTTTTCCCCCAATGAGTTTTAGTGCAGCATATTTGTATGTGTTATCTGAAACATATGAATACTTAGTATTGCTGCTGTTAAATTCGTAATGAGTTGTAGGGATTGTGAAATTCCCTGACTGGCTCTCATGCAAGTAGTTCATTTGCAGTGCTTGTATTAAGATTAAGCAGGGGGAATATGGCAAGCACTATCCCTGACCCTAGATGAAAAATTCAAATTTCTAGCTTTATGAGTTTGCCCCAACTGTCATGTTTGGTGAAAATCAGATAAATACTCTGTAACCCTCCAAAATATCTTGCAGTAAAACCTGGCCCTAACTATAAAAGTTTGCATGGATTCCGAGTCTTATTTTCTAGTCACTACAAAAGTGTGGAAATTTTGCAGCAGCATTTATGCATCAGATGGAAATCTTGGGTTGTAAATACCAGTACCTAATTGTTGGAATATCCAAGTCAACTTGTATTTGTTTAACTAGTAATGATGGGCACCTTGAAACACCTGTTTTTCTCCTTCAGCCACAGCTTCACTACTTACTCTACCGTTGAAATGCTTTTAAGTAGGACAAAGTGTGGAGAAGTATTTCATGTAATATTTAGATTTGGAACACAGCTGGACCAAAAATTTAATATGATGATGCTGTGTCTACATAGAAGTAGTTCTACTACGATAAACTTAGTTTATAGAACGTGGTGTAGAAAATACTTCAATCACAAATATTTTTCTTTATAAGGAGTAGATATATATTTTTTTAAGTTCTGTAATTCTTTATGTGGAACAGTTAAAGACTTTAGTCAAGGTCCTACACAATTGTAATATTCTACCAGTGTGCATTACATAATTGTAATATTCTACCAGTGTGCATCTTCACATTTCAATATGAATTCCTAAAAAATTAGGTAGTTGGGATCATAAAATTGATCATAATGAAAAAATGTCCATAAGTAGTATTGCATACATAGCTAAAAGTTATTATATTTGGAAGGAGTACTGCTTCTGCTTTAATCCGAAAGCAAGATGGAGTTCTTAATAAATATAAAAATTAGGCATAGGATACAACAGTATTTACTCACAGAGAGATGTAAAATGAAACTGGCTAAATGCAGGCTAAAATTGAGTTGCTTCAGGTCAAAACCTTTAAGTTTGAATTGCTGTTATCATTATAGAGATTGTATTTTTCAAAAGCATTTTCGTTGTGTAAATTGTTTTCTGGAAAGTAAGAAATTCTGGAAAATTTTACTTATTTTCCATAATTTGAGAAATCATTAGTTGTTCGGTATGCAGATCTGTACTCAGGACTTTCTTTTGTTTATTACAGCAGATGATTATATTACTCTGATCTGCTTATACGAATGTGTTTGTGTGTTTCTCTGAAATAAGTGTATGTGCATTGGTCTTGATCTACCATTCACAAAAAGAAACAAAGAAAATAAAATGAACCTATCTGCACTAGTTTCAATTGTTATTTTTTTCATTTCATCAAATGCCTTAACCAGATCAAAGGTGGCATGATAAGTTTTTTAAAGTTGTAGAATATTTTTTTAATTTTTTATATACACCATTTGGATGCAAAATACCTGCTTTAAAATTACAAGTAAACCATTTGTTTATGACATTTTGTACAGTTAATAGCTTTTTAGAAACAATGATTACTCTCTGTGATTTGTCAGTACTAGTGCATGCTTGGAAAGAGGTTCAGTCTTTGATAAGGGTTTTCATTAGGTGGTGAAAACACCTATATTCCCAAGAATAGCTGAGTTTATATTTGGTATACGTGAAATGGCCACTTTCATCAATCTGTTGAACGCTGCTTGTGTTACAGTGACATTATCAAGAGGACAACTTTTTTCTTTACTAAAATACCTGAGAAGAGAAATATGCCTCTTATCTGCATGCTGATATCTCTATTTCTCTGCTGGGAACTAATTTAAACACTTCATGAGAGATTGACATTTTCAGTGCCTTAAACATTCTTAAAAGCTGCTTTGTTCATTGCAAACCATATTTAGTATGACCTCATAATAATGTAGCACACCTCAAGTGCCATGCCTGTCTTTACTATGCACACTGGAGCTATGTTCATCTATACTAGACAATTGCACTTCAAGGAAGGTTTTTTTTTTTCTTGATAGGCAATTAGCAGTAATTAGGAAGAATCACCTCAATAAGATGTCAACATGAGATTGTTTAAAGAAGTTGAATGTCAGTGGCTTTAAAAGAGGGTTTTTTTCCGCTGACACAAAGGTATGACATGTGAAACATGAAATGTTAATTTAACTTTTCTGCTTATTATTCATGCACAATATTATTTTGTCATTCAGATGCTACACTGACAGAGTGCAAAGGGTGTTAAAATAGGGCTGCTAGAATAAAAAGAGGATTAATCTACCATTGGCCAATTAGCCAAAGGGTACTTAATGGTCTCTAAAGGCTACTGAAGTCTAACAACTACCTAAAGCACTGACAAAAAGTCCTCTGTATTACCTTCATTTACTTGACATTTTGTAAAACACAGTCAGATGCTGAAAACTACATTTGGCTGAAATAAAATTAGTAACTGATGCAGTATATTTTACTAAAATTTCAGAAAAATAAGTGGCAAATAACATTCACGTTTTAAAACTTTTTCTTGCACTTTTGGATGTGTGTTTTGATTTAGGAATAGAGTACTAAATCAGCAAAGTCTTCTGTTTCATATTTTCTATGCATGTCTGGAATGCTAAGTAATCATCATGCATATGAAGAAAAAATTCGCTAGCAATTTGGAGTTATTAGTCTTTTCTGTGTATCATCATGTTAAATATGCAGCACCGTTGGCTTTCTAGTCCAGAATTTGTACATATATTTTCATATTTTCAAATAGCTGCGTACCATTTTTATTTATTTTAGCTTTGTTTTCTGTGAATCATCAGGCAGAATTAGGTTTTGATTCAAGAGAATGAGACAGGGTCAAGATTAGTGGGACTGACTGTAAATTTTGCCTTGGATATTGTTAAGTACCTCAATACCTGCAAGTATGTTTTGAAAAGGTCTTTCATGGTTTGTGTTTCCAACAAGTACTGTTATCTTACATGTTTTTCATGATTGATCTAAAGCTGTGAGAGAAGAGTGTTCTTGTTTTAAAAGCAGTGTTGGATTTTAAAATGGAACTTGTTATAGGAGCTCTGCAGCATAGCAATTGTATTTTATGGCCTGCTGTTGCAGGTTTTTTTAGAAAAAAGAAAAAGGAAGTCTAGGTATTCAAGTCTTTTAGAGAAATATCTTTACACATATTGCACTGTGTTTGTAAGCCAGGGTTCTAGGATGAGAAAATTACTAAGTGTGATCTTAACACATCTAGTGATGTTTGTACTGGTTGTAGTTGGATTACAAAATGAGTAGTATAAAGTTGTTGTTGCTTGATGAGGGTTATCAAGAATGCCTGATTTACATCCTGTTCTGCATTTCTGTATCTTGCACAGAAATACATTCTCCTTAATCTGCTAATACTGTATTAACCTGTGGTTTCATTTGCAGCAGTGCTAATGTGGTGGCAGTCACCACTGGCAGAAATGTCATATATTCTAGTTGCATAGGTGAGTGAGTCTACTATAGGTCTGTATTTGAAGCTCCTCGCTGACTAGTTCTGATACGGGGGAGTAGTAGGCTTTTCCAGGAGCTTCCTATGTGAATCCACTGAATCCTGCCTATATCTGTGTTTCTGAGTATGGTAAAACATGTTGCTGAATCATTCGGAGTTTTGTATTTCCTGCACAGAAACTAAGATTTCATCACTTATCCCTTTGTGTATAGCAGAACAGACTTTCATGGGTATACCAGGAGCAAGGAGATTAAGATAGATGGGTGTTAATAAAATATTGAATCTATAAACATCTGTTAAGCCAAAACACTCTGGAGGAGGTGCAGCAGACAAAGGCCGCTACATCTTGGAGGAACAGCGGTAGCCTTCCTTTACAAACATCTGGTGTAGCTGGTGTTTAAGATTCTACCTTTCGTCCTGGTGACCTCTTCCCTTGGAGCAAATCCTTTTTACTCTGTCACTCAGGATTTGTGTGTGTGGTAACACGCACACACACAGATATCTTATGTGTCTAAAAAAGAATAAAAGCCTTGATCAGACTGCAGTTACGTGCCTGTCTTTGTCTGGTTTTGCAAATTAATGGGGTTTGTCCTGTGCATACTACTTTGACTTTACTCCAGTAGGTTTGATTTCCACATTTAATATTTGTATACTTTTACATATGACATATATTTTCTACTTCCCACTTAAAATTATATAGCCATCAGAGCAGTGCCTTCTTTGGTCCAGTTACACACCTTTCTTTTTCAATTTGTTAGCTGCCATTTTTGGCGATGTGGCCACTGCAATCATAACATTTTAGACCATTTTAACATTTTACTACTGCTGGCAGCAGTAGTCTTAGATGTCCTAAGAAACTTCTGTAAGTAGCTCTCTATTTTGGGCAGTTATAGGGGTATCTGTAATTTTAATCAGATATTGATCTAGCTATGGTAGTTTGAGGGGGTTTTTTTGTTTGTTTTTTGTTTTTTGTTTTTTTTTTTGCTTTTCTTTTTATGAACGATTTATTGTGGAAACACTGAATCATGAAATTCTGCATGTAGAAATATTGACAATACTAGACAAATCAACCTAATTCATATACTATTCTATAGTATCTGTATCTTTCTGTACTGTTACTTGTTTTGCTTTTTAAAGAAGTCTTCATTTTGTCTTTTTTTAACTACCTTGTACTAATTGTAAGAATAATAGATTACAGAACAACCAATTATTGTATACATGAACTCTCTTTATGTCTCTGTCAGTAATTATTGCAGACAGAAAAATTAACCCTTTTACTAAGAACAGTACTTATCTCAGATACACATGTAGACTACCTATTGGCTTTAATAGTATAAAATACCATGGGTATAAAATACCATCAGAGTTTCAACTTCATAATGCATTTTCTTGTGTTGGTGATAATTTTTAAGCTAATGTAAAATATGTGCAATTTCTGAAGTCATTTATAATGAAAATAAACCTGGAAGTAGTATTTCTTTTATTTGGATATGCGTGGGATTCTCATAAGGCCAGTGTGGAAGAGTGGATATATAAACACACGTAGAAAATGCACAGACACACTTGGTCATTTCTAACTGTAATATCTTCTCCAGTTTCTTACCATTCAATTTTTTTTCTCTTTTGAGATACTTGCAATATTATTTTGTATTATTGTTCCTTATGTTAAACTATGATGTTACAATCTTCTTTATATTAAAAAGATACAGCTTCAGGAGCGGAGAGTCCTTAGGCCTCTGCTCCTAACTGTGGATTTGTTAAAGTTTAAGCACTAGCATGAAGATTATTTATTTTCCACTATTCATAGAATAATATTCATTATCATTTGAATTAAAATATTTTTTTTGTTTAAAAGATTGCCTCTATTAGGAGTGCTATGAAATACATTGTTACAAAGATTAAATGTCTTGTCAGTTGTCAATCAAGTGCAACAAGACTGAGAGTTAGTTTGCATGTTATTTATTTGAACTAAATCCCTAACAAGCCTCGTCTGCTAATTGGACTTAGCATTTATGTTGCTAAATGAGAAGCATTTTGGCTGCAGTATAGGGTGGTAAGACCTACCCAGTGGAATAAACAACTAACATCTGTTATCCTGTCCTGCTCCAGCTTGGCTTTTACCACTTAAGTACCTCAGCCCTAGAGTCAAGGTTATGGAATATGTGGTTCTCTGGCTATGGTGCTTATATGTGAAAGGGAAGAAATAACACAACATGAGTAAAGACCAGCCAACCAGAAGATATTTAGTGCAGCTGGTCCACTTTGCTTTAACCTCTACAAGCCCTACAAATATCAAAACAAAAGCCAAGAGAAGAGTGTTTTATAGGAGTTAGTTATCAACACAGAAATTCAAGCAAGCGTACAGTGGTTACCATTAAACAGATTTGACATTTAACCACCTTTATTTAATACACCTTGCTGCTTGAGAAATCTTGGTACTTCTTTATCAGTATAGAAATAATTTTGAAGTCCCAGAAAGACACTAGGTAAATAGGTTTCAAGAGTAACTACCATTTACAGTTGTTTGGGTTTTTTTTTAATTAAAATGAAAATCTTTTATTAAAATGAAAAATTTGCCTGTGATGGTAAAAACTGCAACAGTCAAAGTTGAATCAGCTTGCCTTTAAAAAAAATGTTTGTTTTCGATGTTATTTTACTCCTCTCTCCTGCCAGACTTCATTTTTTGCATGGACTAGAGACTTCAACCCACAGCGATGCAGTATAATAATAGATAACATATTCTGTTTCATTCTTCTTGAATTCTAAACCACAGAATATCTGATATGATCTAGCAGAAGTATTTTTAGGATGCAATTGTGATTGTTCCTTCTGTTTGTAAAACAGGTGTTGACCTCCAACCTGGCCAAATGGCAACAGGAAAAGGAAGATTTACAAGGAAAATTGAAGTTGAGAGAACATCTGTCTCAAACTGCTGGCAAGAGTGAAGTCACACCAGCTCCTTCAAAGAACACTGATTTAGAGATGAAACAGCTGCAGTGCAAACTAAAGGTGACAGAACAGATTATTCAGTGCTGAGTACAATTCACATGAGCAGTATTTAATAACTGGGTCAAGCAGATAAATATATGTATATATATATACACACACACTCACAGAATCGTGGGGGTTGGAAGGGACCTCCATCATCGAGTCCAAGCCCCTGCCAAAACAGGTTCCCTACAGCAGGTCGCACAGGTAGGCATCCAGGCAGGTCTTGAACATCTCCAGAGAAGGAGACTCCACCACCTCCCTGGGCAGCCTGTTCCAGTGCTCCGTCACCTCACTGTAAAGAAGTTCTTGCGCATGTTTGTGCGGAACTTCCTATGCTGCAGTTTCTGGCCATTCCCCCTTGTCCTGTCTTCACACACTGATGAAAACAGTCTGGCCTCACTGCTCTGCCCCCCACACCTTAGATATTTATAGACCTGGATCAGGTCCCCTCTCAGTCTTCTTTTCTCAATGCTGAACAGACCCAGTTCACTCAGCCTTTCCTCATAGCAGAGATGCTCCAGGCCCTTCACCATCTTTGTGGCCCTCCGCTGGACTCTTTCCAAGAGATCCCTGTCTTTTTTGTACTGGGGAGCCCAGAACTGGATGCAGTACTCCGGATGAGGCCTCACCAGAGCAGAGTAGAGGAGGAGGATCACCTCCCTCGACCTGCTGGCCACGGTCTTTTTAATGCACTCCAGGATGCCATTGGCCTTTTTGGCCACAAGGGCACACCTCTGGCTCATGGCCAACCTGTCGTCCACCAGGACGCCCAGGTCCCTCTCTGCAGAGCTCCCCTCCAGCAGCTCATCCCCCATCCTGTACCAGTGCATGCAATTATTCCTAGATCAATACTCCACACTCACTTTTCTTAAACCTCATCTGGATATATGCATATCATCTAGGTGTGATATGCCAAGGATTAAGTTTTCAAATAATCTTTGATGTTGAATAGAAATGTAGTCATAACCTGAAGAGCTGGTATGTATAATTAATATAATTTTTACAACCAGATGGGCCAAACGGGGGCCTTGGGGGGGATTAGTTAGTTTTTGTACAATTAAATGTATCTTGTTGAAAAGTGCAGTAGAATGACTTTAATAAGAATTGTGGCAATTTCTTTGCTTTCTTTAAGAAGGAGCTGGGCAACAGCTATCTGTGAAAGTGAAGAAATGAATTTTGGCTGAATGTGCAGCTCATGTAACAGTAATGTATTGGTGTAACGTTACATATTGGTCACTACTCTTTTTGTCTTCAGAGAGAGATTGTTGTTTTTATATTTGAGTTTTTTGTACATTGGCTAGTTGGAAAATACTGATGAATTGATTATTTCATTTTTCAGTCTCCAATGACTGTTTATTGAATGAATGTAGATTCTAGACTGTATTGATGCATTTGAGAGCTTTTTCAATATCTGTGCACCTGGATCACAGTACTACCTTTCTCTCTTCTCAGTGAAGGAAGTGAATGTACAACAGAGTGTCTTAACAGTTGCAGGGTAGCAGAGTGTCCAAGAGTTGGACTCGATGACCCCTGTGGGTCCTTCCAACTCAGGATACTATGATTCTATGATTCTGTGTCTTCACTGATGGTTGAATTGGATGAGTATTTTGAGTGTGGAGGGCATCACAAGCTACTTATATCAAGTTACTGAAATTGTTAGCCTTATTTTGACCTGTTCATTTGAAAAAAAAAAAAAAAAAAAAAAAAAAAAAAAAAAAAAAAAAGTTTGGAAGTCTTTTTTTAGCAGAAGAAGTTCACAGGAATTGTCAGATGTTGTTCCAGATTAACCGCGGTTAAAGAAGGCACACAGTTACTCCTCTGAATGTCTGAAGGCTCAAGCTCCAAATGCTTTTGCTGTTGCTCAGAATCTCAAATTATCTGATTTTGTTCTTTTGTCAGAACTAACTATGAGGTATTTCTGTTGTATGTATTGATTCCTTGTTACTTTGCCAATACGGAGTGTTTTAGGTGTAGATGATGAGTTTGGAAGCAAAATGCTGCAAGCAAATGTCTGCCTCTAAGCCTGTGCAGGGCCCCACGGAAGTACTCAAGTGCATATCTATCTGGTGTGTAAAATATGTAACTGGATGCTGTGCTTCATGCTAGTGAAGTTCAAGCCCAACAAACAGGTCTCAAGGATATTCCATTTTCTTATATCATTTTAACAATTTTCTGTAATATCTCACATTATAATAACAGCAAACAGACTAGAGAAGTTACAAAGAACAATATTTTACTTCTAACTGTTCACACAAGAATATATATTCCTCTGGCAGTGCAGAGAGTTAGGTACAATGCTCCCATTAATGTTAATAGGTGTTACAGCCTGCACTGCACAGAGAAATTCTCCTCAAGAATCTTTGTTTATAACATGTCTGATCTGCTCACTTACTGTTTATGCACAGTGAGTAAAGCGCTTTAGCACATTGGCTGAACCCGCAAAAAGGCATGCATATATTTTATGCAAACACTTCACACATACGTATCTCTTGGCAACACCTCTTGGAGTTCTGAAATCTTGACATGCATTATGTGTGAGCTGCCATTTTCAGCAATGGCATTCAGAGCATATGCTCAGATTGCTAAGATGGCTACTTCAGTTAAATGTCTTTTTTGTTGTTGTTGTTTTTTGTTTTTTGTTTCTGCAAAGCAATTTAATAATACTGTATTTAAATCTTGGAATCTTAGGTAGATTATCTGTGTGTTTCCATGGAGGACTGTGGGGATTTTTGTTGTTTTGTTTGTTGTTGATGGTGGTGGTTGGTTTGGTTTGGTTTGGTTTTTTTTCCTTCCTACTATATAGGCAAACACTGCAGAATTCCTTTTTAGCATTGCATATGCGTAAACTCTGAGACTGTACTTTTTCATTACAGAAAGACAGGATTTTTGTTAGTATGGCTGAGACTGTTTCATCTTTTGCTTTGCCTTAAAAGGCACGCAAAGGTGACAACTGCTGTAGGATTTTTTGGATCTCCCAAATGCACAGGATGAAAGGGATTGTTGGAAACAGTTTTCTTTAGGCTCTTGTGCAGTAGAACCATGTAGGAGTATGGTTCAAATAAAGACCAGAATTTCTTTCTCTTCTCTCCTGTTCCCTTTATAATTCTTTGTTATGCAAGAGAAAATTTGGTCCTGTTAGTGCACTCAGCTTGCATGTATTTTTATGAATATCTATTAATCATACATTTTGACTGGCTTTGAGAATATTTTCCAATGAAAGTGTTTTTGTTTAAGTGTTGCTAGAAAGTAAAAATACTCCTTTTGTACAATGTAACCAATTCCAATTAGTGTTTAATACAGTCCTTAGTATGTGGAAGTTTACACATCCTATTATTTCAGATTTGCTGTTGACTGAGATAGCATTGAATCTCATTTATTTCTGTTCTAATGTTCTTCAACACAGAATTCAAATAGTGAAATCACTAAGCAATCAGCGACCATTAAGACACTGAAAAACGAAGTCCAGGAAAAAGAAGACCGGATTCGGGAACTCCAAGCTAAGTATGTTAACTTTTTTATCCATTGTGTTTGGTGCCACCCAGCGGCAGCTGTGCAGTCGGTACGGCAGTAACTGAGCATTGGATTCTCTTATGACCTCGCGGACTGTTACAGATTTGCGTTTGTGTTTTTGTGGTTTGTTTTGTTTTTAAGAAATTCAAAAAGTACAGGATAAAATTGCATGTTGTTTAAACTGCTATGTGATAAGTGTCTCTGTATTGCAATAAGAATGCCTTAAATCAGAACTCAGACCCTAGAGTGGAATTTTTTTTTTTTTTATCCTTGATGTAAGTCTAAATGAATTCCTCAACACTGTTAAGTACTGTCTTTCAAATACTGTAATTCTTTGCCTAGGGGCTAGGAGACATGTCAAGGTTCAGATGCTTAAAGAAGATTAACTATCCAGTCTTACATTCATAAAAGTTCAAAAGGACAGTTGTATTTCTTTCTATTTGAATTGATTAAGGTTTACCACTCGTTTTGAAATTCACATGTATTGGTTTGAAGTATGCATCTGAGATTTTTATTCTGCCCACTTACTTGGGCTGATGTAATACAGTCTTCCATTATATTGCTTTATAAATGTAACCTATTAGTGTGTCTGTGAATTTCTGGCTGGTTGCAAAGTTTAACTCCTCTAATTATTGTAATTTTTTAATTTGTAGAGAGGATGCAGTTTACTTATCTGATTTTTTTCATTTCGAATATAGAGTACTTTTAAAATGGTTGAATCATGCGTGGTGTATTTTTTGTTTCCAAATAAAACTGATGCCTTCTGCCAGTGTTCAAGCTTAACTTTAAAATTGAGTTACCAGTGCTTGTGCTTCCCTCACAGAATATATACCGTTTTTTCATAAACTTTAAGATTTATTCACCAAAACAACAGTAGCATAAATGTGAAATAGATAGAAGAAATTTTAAGATTTAATAGTTTCCTGACTTTTAATATGATAGTGACATGTTATCAACAATATTTTATTCCTGAATAGATTGTCATTTTTCCTTTCATAAAAAGAAATCCAGATGTCTAGATTTCCGGTGCTTGGGTGTTGCTTATGTTTATACTGAATGTATGTGACAACTGCAGAGGCATTGCATGAGACATGATTTTCTCATTAAACAGAAATCATCTTGAAGTACGTGGGAGTTTCTTTAGTTGAGAAATTTGTGAAAAAATGCTATTTTTTTTTTTATTTCAATCTTTTTCAGATAATAGAGCTTTTTTATTTCAATCTTTTTCAGATAATAGAGCTTTTTTCCTTGTATTTCTGTTTATTGCTGAGTTGGACGAAAGGAAAATCTCCCCCTTCACTTTCTTTTAAAAAGAATTCTATACAAAATAAAAGAATTCTGTAAAAAATAATTTTTGAAAGATATCTCCTTCAAATGTCAAATTTTAATTAACTTCCCTTTTTCTTTAGTAATATCTTAGAAAGTATCATAATGAGTTGAAAGAGCATTAATCACATCAAAAAGCAAATCACAAAATAAGTCATGTATTTCAAAATCAGTCTATTGGTGTGTCTTTATGGTTAAGAGAAAGGTGAGCTGCAAGATTCAAATAACTTTTATTAAAAAAAAATTGAAAACTATGGAATGATAGTTTCTCTACTGCGTTTCTTTTTTTTTAAGTTGTTTAAAACAGTTGCGTATCAGTAGTATTTTCTAACAGTAACATGCAGTGTGACTTCTTCCCTTTTAGGATTTCTCGGTTGGAGAGAGACCTTACTATGAAAAGACATTTGATAGAAGACTTAAGATCTCGTCTAAAAGCAAACCAAGAAAATGAGAAAGCCTGTAAGGAAACTCTAGAAAGTCTTGAGAGAAAGGTATTTCTTTCTTGCTAGCTACAGTTTTAAGAAAACCAGGAGCTAATGTATTTGAAGAAGTTATTTTAATCTTCTATACATACAAAATCAATATATTGCTTCAAGCGTGCATCGTACAGTTAATTTAACCATATAACTTCCTCCACTTTAATTTGTATGAAATCAGTATATGGGTGATAGTTTGGATGGATTCAGCATAATTTAATGTCTGATCATAAGAGGTAATTAAAATTTGAAGTATTCAGAACACTGAATTGCAAAGACATGCTGTAAGTAGCACGATTTTGTTTTATACAGTCTTAGTTCTTTAAAGCAAGGAAGATTCTACCTGACACATGCTAATGAGGTCCTTGCACATCTGCTGAATGCAGTATTTAAATGGTTTAATATGTTAATTTGTATTGTACTGGAGTATTATGAGTGATTCACACTTACTAGCTTTTAACACTTATAGTAATTCTGTCTGTATAGGTGAAGCTTAATTTCTATACTAGATTATTTCTCCAGCAAAATTCCAGGACAATTTAACTGAAGCTATGAGAACTTGTGTATATCTTGATATCTTTTCATATTATCCAAGCAATATGTTGCACTTAAGTCTCTAATTCCTGGAATTCCTGGTTGTCTGTGAGTTTATGTGGCATATGACCTCAAAATAGAAATAAACAATTTACCGGTTTGCCTTTTTTTTTAATCGTAGAATGCAGGTGCTTGCTGCAAACTATAGATACTACCTCTGCTTGAAGTCATTAAACGCTTTCAGCTCTAGAGAGAGCTACTCTCTTACCCTCCTTGCCAAAGATGAAGTGCTATTAAGAAATGTTCAGCCAGAGAGTGAAAGCATAAGCAAGAGAGTTGAAGAGTGAAATGAGAGAAATACTTGGTTTTGTTTTTGAAAAACAATTTAGAATGGATGTACTTTAATCCTGTTTTTGAGTATTATAAATGCTGCAAGTTTCAGATTCCAGAGAATCAAATTCCATACATTACTTTGGTTATTCCATACGGAAAATCAGCTTCATAAATTTTACATTAACTTCACCAGAAGATCAAAGAAATTCCCTGTTACTCGATACTGCCTGGACAACTTTGTGATTAATACTGTCAGTAGAACATGTACGATATTCTAGGAGCATTGGCCTCTTGCATTTTATACAGAATCAGTGTTTGCACTGTATGGCAAAATTATAATAATTATCTGTGGAGACTATTAGCTTGTTGATAGTTACTATTTCCCCAGCTCGGTTTTGATTGATGTAGTTTACCTCTGGTTGATTGAAGAAATGAGTGAAAACTTGGGTTTATTCACTTCTGTGTTCACTATGACATTGCAGCCCTGCAAATGAAGAGTTTTCTTTACATTTAATACAAGGCTTTGTATAACAGGAATGAGTATGGAAACTGATCTCTGCTAGGTAGTCAGCAACAATGGACTTCGTAATTTCAGAAGAAAATGCTTGAATAAAATAATTTATGTAAAGCATGGAGTTATGTTGCAGTAGAATGGGCTTGGTTTTTGTTTTTATATTTTCTATCTTAATAATCAAATTGACTTTCACTTGTATTTCAGGTAAAGTCACAGTCTGAAGACTGTTCAAACAAAAAAACTTCCATTGACTCATTGAAACAAAGACTTAAAGTAGCTATAAATGAGAAGTCTCATTATGAGCAGATGTATCACAAGGCTAAAGATGAGCTAGAGAAAAAGGTATATTATCTTTGTGTTGAATTTACTGTAAAACTTTTTCATACCTCACTTTCAAATAAAAGTTGCAAGGTTATCATTTTAGACTTTTTAAATATATAAAGGAAGAAAAGGAATCATAATGGTGTATTTCACACTATTTTCATTCGCTCACTGAAATTTGGGTGATGAAAGATGGACTCAGTGACTGCATATGAAGTTACTTTTCCCCGTGAAAGTATCTTTTACGTGTTCTGTGCTATTTACCATTTTGTGGTATTTTATTTGTTTGACTGTGAGCTACCATGCCTGCCTGTCAGCTTTTTATCATGTCACTGCAGTGCCCTGTGATGTATTCCAGGTTCTCAAGCTATCCAATCTAGAGAGCAAAGTGATTGAGACCGAATATGCTATGACTGAAATAGAGGCTGCAGCATCTCAACAACTACACGGATTGGCTAAACAGAGTGAGCAGGCTTTGGAGGCTGTTCAAAAGAAGCTACTGCTCGCCAATGACAAAATAGACGAGTTCATGACGTTTGTGAAGGTTTGAATTTTTATTTTCTTTCAAGTGTTCAAATAAATAAAGGTAGTCTTGGGTGAAAGTAAAAAGGATAAAGACCTAGTCTATGCTGCATTCTGTGAGCTGGAACAGTCTTTGAAGCTCTCGCACTGGCTCGGTGCCACCTGTGAGCTGGTCTGAATGGGAAGGAAAGAGCCAATGGCTGTAGGTCTCTCCCCTAGACTTCTGTAGAATAACATCATTCATATTTTTGTATACGGCTGCTGTTGTACTTTTTTGTTTTTCCTCAAAAACCATGCATAGTTGTATAGTAAATGACTGCAGGAGAGATTTTACCAGCACGTGAAATAACATAATTCATATATGTTGATTAAAGTGAATTACCTTATTTCCCACAAGATACACTTTTGAAACTCCTTTTTCATGGGGAAAGATGTGCTTTCTTCTAATACAGAGTTCTATTAGAGGAGAAAGAAATGAGCTTTCTTTCCATAGCTACATGGTTGTTTGTGGCTAAGTTTGGGAAAGCATAAATAAACCTAATGTATATTTGTTGTTTTAATAAAACACCCTATCTTATTCACACCAGGACCACAGTTCTCTCATCACTGGGGCTAATGCGAATTTGGGAGTGAATTCATTGAATAAAATGCAGTAGCAATTATTGAAAAAGGAAATAATTGTTTGTAATACAGATACTTTACATACTCCTATAATGAAAAAGTATAACAAAAATTATCAAATGAGGATGTAGAGGTAGCAGTAATGACACAAATTACATATCAGCAACTATGATACTTCATTCTTTGACGAATGACTGAAGCTCTTTTAATAACCGTATTAATTAGCATTTATATGATCGTACTGTACACGCACAAAATATCAATATGTAGTTTCTTTATACATAATAATACTTAGCTACTAAACCCAAATATGTAGGTTTTCTCCTGGGTAAAAGAATATATGTGCATTCATACTTCAAATAACATATTTTCTGACTACTGTCACTCTGCAGAAAGATTTTTTGAAATTAAAAATGCTGTGTGTAAGTGAAATATTGATGAACAGAGAGTTCCTTAGTAGACAGTTTTGTTTAGTTAGGTGCAAAATATTTATGGAAAAAATGGTCTTTGAAATCAAATTTTATTTACGGTGTACCACTATAAAATGTATAGTTGGAAAACCTTGGTATTTCAGTGGAATTTTGTAATACTTCAAGTATTAAGACATTCTTAAATACCTCTTACTACTCCATGTACCCCCATAGGAAAATCAAGATGGCACAATAAGAAGTAGCAGTGCTTCTTGCTACACCAGCTCTTCATTTGAAGTCTGGTGGTCTCATTTTTGCTCTCTCCTTCCAGACTGCTGTCAGTTTTCCCCTATCTTGATGTCTGGCTCTCCCTCTAGTCTCAATTCCTCAAATAATTTTTTCTGCATAGAGATCAAATTAAATCAAATTTAAACTGATCTTCTTTGAACCTATCTAACTTATTTGTATGACCCTTTTACCTTTATCTGATATCCTCTTCATTTTTCAAGCCTGACCTTATTTTTCTGAGACCATAAGTAGTCTCAGTAATCACTTGGATTTGGTTACTTTTGCTCGCTCTACTGTGTCTTTTTACATACAACAATGTCTTTTGTACAGTTCTTTTTACATACAACAAGTCATTTCAACATAGCTAATGAAACTTTTGAGAAGAGACTGTGGTTATTTCTGTTTATAGCAGTTAGTTATGGAAAAATTGAAGTAGCAATCACAGTAGCATGTTTTGGATCTCCTGTTTTTAATTTTATTCTGAAGAAGGAAATGACTGTGATATGTGAAGCAGGAGTGGCTAATATACATTAGAAAGCACAGGCAGGAGATATTTGCAGTACCTCGGGGCATCAAATTAAATACAACTGTGAGCCAGATTCTTCAACTCCATTCTGCAGGGATCATCTGTAGGCAAAACTGAAGTGGACTATGGGTATGTAAGCCATAAAAGCAGGAGAATCAAGAAGCATTTTCTTTTGCCAAAAGGATCAAATTCTTTCAAGAATTATGAATACCTATATTACACAAAATGTAGAGGAGAGCACTGCATTCTGCCAGCCTCTGCATGCACGAGAAAAAGACTGAATGTACACAGTGAAAGACTGAATGTCACTGTGAAAGTAACGTCTCATGTTTATTTCCATGGAAATTGTAAAAGATACATTAGCATAATAACACCATTTCATACAGAAAATTCTCAGCTACAAAGCACTATTTGTCAAGATCACCACCATCATTAGCTATGCATTTTTACCAGACTCATAAAAAATTGCAGCAGTGGAAGTGACCCACTGCTGCTGTCACCACTGCCAAAACATACCCACCCACGCCTCACTGTGCTCAAATCCACTGTTGTTTGGTCTCCATAAACATTCAGCAAGCATTGTGAATGTCACCGCATGCTTTTTTCCTTATGGACAAATTCAGTTCTGCAGAGTTGCTTCAGGCACGTTTCCACGTCAGATGCCATTGTGTCAGACTGCCCTTCTGCTGCCACCTGTCACATGACATGTTGTGGAATATTGGTGGGAAGGTTCAACCTCTACTGCCATAACACCAACATCCACCTCTGACATTGTGGGCCAACATAATAAAGCAGGAGGCATTACTTTCAGAACAGTCCTCATTAACAGTTAGGTGTGTAAGTGAGGTGATGCTAAAGGTTTTGGGTATTATGAAAGACTGAACTCTAACTCTAATAGTAGAGGAAAATTCATAAGCAGAATGATCTGCACGTGATATTTAACTAGTAGTTAGAGGGCTACCAGAAACCTAATAAACATAAGATGTAAATTTTTCTAAGTTTTTTTTTTTTTACATCCCATGTAGGCTATAACAGGCAATCTAACTTGTCTAGCGAAGAGTGTGAAGAGAAAATAAAGGGTTTTCTTTACTGAAATTTACTTTTCTGTACAAGAAAAGTAAATAAGTAAACTTGATATATGAAGAGACGTTAGGTGTTGTAATAGCCGAAACAAACAAAGTGGGATGATAATATATAATTTTATTGCAAACATTTCCTGCATATATTTCTCTTGTGCTAATTTACCATTCAGGAAGACTTTCACTATTAGACAGAATGTGAAAAGGAGGTATTTGCAAGTTGGGGTGGAGAGCAGGGGAGAGTGCTGTGATTCTGAATTAAAGGACAATTGGTTTTGGAGTTACTGATAATTCAGAATGACAGAATCTTGAATGCATTTGGATCAATGTGCAAAGTCGTAAAACCTGAGGGAGACTTTTCTGGTAGGAGTTTGTTAAACACTGCTGGTTCAAATTAGAATATTTGATGAATTAATCAGATATCTGTAATATACAATAAAGTACTGCTGTTGGGATCACAGTTTGGGAATTTCAGCATGTAACTAAAATTGCTAGATTGTAAAATCTAATAATATTTTCTAAAAATTGTGTAAGATACAATTGCCAACAGAAGTTGCTGTAACAAATATGTTCTAAGTCATTCTTTGACATATTTTTGTTGGAGTGTGCTATGGATATCAGGTGTTTTGTCCTAAATTACATTCACTGAGAACAAACAGGGCACTTGAAATAGGTGACGTATGGATTCGGTGTTGTTCAGAGTAGTACAGTCTCCGAAGTTGTTATGAGGAAAGGTTGGGATAAGAGAAAGTGTGAAGAATTGTGCGCTGTAACAGATTGTTAAGCAACCAAAAAACGCAGTTCCATAATTAGTGGATAGCTTCTTGCTAGTGTTACTGCATGTTATAAAACAGAACCTAATACTTAGAAATAAAAGGGCAGTATAGAGGTATTAGGAAATGGATTATAGATGATAACCTGAAAATACTAGTAGCAGTAGAGGATGGAGAAGAGACTGAAGATGATCAAGATGGTTAGTCATGCCAAGGTGTGAAGGGCAGGATCTGAAAATAAGACTGGTATTACAGAGTGTATATGACCTAGAATTAGACAGAGCAACTCTGCAACAGTGTAAAGACAGAAATCTTGTATTTCTGTTCTGTACCTGAAAAGTAGTAGACTGATGTTAAATGAAGATGATGAAACATACCCAAATCTAACATAACAAGTCACCACTGACTATGATCAGTGGAGAATTATAAACAATTTTAGGAAGAAGTACTTTAAATTGAGAAATGTTATGTCTTAACAATGTTACGGGGCTTTTTGAGGAATTTGTTTCTTGCTAATCCTCATTTTGGATAAAAATTCAAAATAAATATGTACTTTAAAACTGACATAAGCATTGGAGTAATTTAAAAATGTTCAGATATAGAGTCAACATTCAGAAAATGCAGTCAGGATAAACATTTTTAGGTCTGTTAGTCTGACCTAATTTCTGGCTAAAATAATGAAAATCTGCTATGAAATTCAGTTATTAAACCATGGGTATACTGGCATAGTTATACTTCTTAGAATGGTTTCATGTGAAATAATTTGTATTGAATAAACCTGCTTTCTTTCCTTGAAGGAAATGCAAGTCAGTTGATAAACATTACTGTTCATTTTAATATACTGTTCTTTAAGATATCTGACCTAGCACTCTGAGATGTTTGGATAAAAAATTTACGCTATGCAATGTCAATAATATGTTAAATAGATTGAAAATTGCCTGAGTGGTTGAATTGAAAAGTAATTCATAAAATTTAGATGTTTCTAGAGTTCTGTCAAGGTGAAAGCTAAGCTTGATTATAAAATATTTTCACACTTAGATATCAAATCCTATAAAATTTATCAATGGCATTTAAGATAAATAATACTGAAGGTAGGGCTGTAAGTATAATGTAGGCTAGGCCTAATGAAATGTATTTTTATTACAGAAGAATACAAGCCACCTATAAAAAGCTGCTAGTCACCCTGAGAGGATTTCAGATTCTTTTTGTAAATCCACGTCTTTTCATCCTGTCCAGTATCTACCAGCACCATAAATTTTCTTTGTACCATTCAGTTTCTACAGTATACCATTGTTCAATATTTTCTATATCGTGTATTGCAGTAGGGGATCCTCAGGTGGATCTTGCAAGCTATGTGCAGCACAGCAATCAGAGCAAAATGTTCTTTGTTGTGTTTGTAGTGCCTGCAACTACACACACAGAAAACAGCCGCTGGACAAAGTTAAAAATCTGTCGTTAGACTACTTGGCTGGGTGAATATAGGATACAGTTTGAAACAGTCCAAAATCAATCCCTAATTTTTTTCCTTCATTATTGTGCTTTTTTTTTTTTTTAACTCACTTATAATTTTACTACATATTGCCTGCCAGAGATTCTTCCTGGAAGAACAAGGCTCAGTAGGAGTCAGTGACATTATGTGTCCTACTCAACTGTACGTTATCAAAAACCCTTTATTTAAAAAAAAAAAAAAAAGAAGAAGAAGAAAAGAAAAAAAACATTAGTCTGCACTGATGACATCTGCCCGCGCATCTCAGAACTTCTCTGACCTTGAGGAAGATGTTCCAAAATTCTGGTAAGGCGCCTGTATTCAAGTACTGCTGTAATAAATAGCTGATGGCAGCCAAATGCTTTAAAGTCAGCTTAGTGCGTTTCTCACTTCCTTAATGCCTCTGTGATTTGGGAGGCATGTGCCCTCCATTGAGGATACCCACAGAAGCACAGTTCACATCTGGTCTGTGCTGGCATTGTTCTTGATAAGTCTCCAGTATAACCATCTGATAAAATTGACTGCCAAAATCAAGACCCACAGCAGTTTACTTGGCAAGCTTAGTGGATCTACTTGGAGATCTTATTCTCACCCTCCTAAGACATCTGCCCTCATTTCTGCTACTCAGAGCTGGCCTTAAGCTAGGTGCATTTCTCCTTTACAGTCACATACATGTCCAAGGCCGCCTTCTACCTCCATTTGGTGCACTCAGCTTACCTTATTTCTTAGCCTGTGTTAAACTCCCTCAACCTTTCTGCAGTTTACCTTTATTTTGGCATCTATTTTTCCATGGCATATTTTCTCACTGCTGCCTTGGGATATGGTTTAATATACAGTTAACTACAGCATGTTAGTTAACTGCAGTAGTCAACCGTTAACACTTCTGTCAAAAAGTTCCACCTGTGGATCTTACTGCTTATTTCTGCCCCAGTGAAATGCCCTCCCTTGAGATATCACGAACACTGCATGGGTTAACTGTGAGCTTTCTCAGGAAAAGGCACCAATTTAAGTTAACCTGAAAACTCGGAGCAGCAGTTTTAGTGCACCCCACATAGTGCAGGGAACAGGGACAATTTTATGTGACAGCTTTACGTGACAATAGAGATGTTGAGGCTGCCTTTTTCAGTTGTACTTCTAATTGAAAATGTCATGTGAAACTGGAATCCTGTTACAAATAACAGACCGAATTAATGACCCGCTGCTTTCTTGTTAAAAAATCTTGCCATTTGGCAAATTCCTATTATTTACAGTCATCGTCATTTTCTCCTTAACTGTTGTGTGCTGGGAGAGATCATGGCCAGAAAACACATTTTCCTCAGAACGGCCATGCGTAGATGATATCCTATTTGTTCTTTATCTCAGAAAGAGAAAGGAAGGAAGAAAAGAGATAAAGATTATATGTATTTTTCATTGGGATGTTCAAATATTTGGAAAATGTTCTGTGACTTTTTGATCACTTTCTTTCCAACAAGAGAGCAGTACAATTGCGCTGCTCCTGACTATACCTCCAACTACAAAGTCAGTTCTTTTGACAGAAGTTAGTCCTTGCAGCGGACTCTCAGAGTTCTCTAGTTACAGTGCAACAGTAAGAAATATTCTTTGCAGAACATTTCCACCAGGGGCTGTATTCTCAAAATCTGTGGGTTCAATTTCCTTGGCAGTATTATTGCTCTAAAGTGGTCACAGAGTGTGCAGAAGTAGCTTTTATAGGGCTACCTAGATCTGACACAGGATGCTATTTGAGCCTTGATGTTTTATTTCTTCATTCAAAAATGCTAAGCATGGTAGGTAACCATAAAATTTTATAATTGGAAGAAATTGACTGAATTTTCATTAGAATAGAACTACAATTCTCTATGCAGATGAAAATTGGTTTATTTTGAATAGTTTACACAACTGTACATGAAACCTGCCAAGTTAGAAGTGTTGTCTGACCAAAGGTTTCCACAGATGGTTCATTGGGACATTTTGCAAATGACAGCAGACAATATCACTATCATAAATCAACACTGTCAGTTTGGCTTTGAAAGTGGACACCTTTCACATGACTTCAAGTTGCTAGAAAATGTTTCGCACGGGGAACCTTTAGCAGTGAAAAAGTAAGTATAATTCATTTATTACTCTTCAAACTGTCAATGCTTTACCTAGAAAAGTATACCCAGGGTGATTATTTCATATTGTCTGGAGTAAACAATGAGTCTGCCAATCTGTGGCCTGGCAAAATCAGCATAATATATGGTTGTAGGAAAGCATTCTAGTTTGATGAGAGCTAGTCTTCTTATCTGTAGAATACACACTTTTAAGAGAAAGTGTCTTGACATGCAAAGCAAAACTGAAAAATCTCAACTTTAAAAGAGCAGGCACTTCTTTTTCACTACGCATACTGCTTTAGGGGGAAAAAAAAAAAAAAAAAAGGAGAGAGAACCACAGCTTTTATTATGAAATACCAACCTTTCTTGGTTCTGCAAAGAAATTGGTGATAAATTAAGCTAATCTCCATCAGGATTACTCTGCATCTGGGATTTAGGCAAATTGAATCAGAGGTCTGAATAGTGACAGTGAATATCTATTAGACTGTAAACAGAATAATAGGCTCTGTGAATTTTAATGAATGAAGTAAATGGCTGAACTCTTGTAGTTTACAGAAGGCATATGGGAAGTGATGCATACAGTTTGCCAGGAACAGAATATAATGTGGATGTCTTAATAGATAAAAACTTGATTACTAAAAATGAAGAATAAATAGAAAGATTTTAGAAAGGTTTTCTGTACTCTTCTTTTTTCTTTACTTCTTAGCTTGAAAAGGATACCATTTTCCTTTGTTTTCTATGGCTGTAGTAGAGAAGAATGATAACAGATATGGCTTAAAATATTTTGGACAGTATATTTTCATATGCCCCGCTGTTTTACCAGCTTAGAAAAATTTGTTAAATGATGCAACCGGTGTAACTATGCATGCATGTCTCATGCAAAGTTTAGGTGCATGTCTGATTCACATGGATGATCTTATTGATATTATTGCTAGATCCGTTCTTGTGTGGTGGTTGCAAAGCATTCTCACAGACCGTGACCCACTAATGCTAATCACTGTGCAACCAGATCCAAAAGACCAAAACTGAACAGGGGAGTATTTTCAGCAACATGTGTATGCTTTCCTAATCTATCTCAGGGAAAAAAAGAAATTCTTTCAAATTTTGGAGAGAAGGCTCCAGCAGGCTCAGCTGGGAGCTGTAGATCCTTTAAATGACTTGGAGAGACTACTTTCTAAAATCTGATATTTAGCTCGGTGGATAATCTTGACTGAAGGAAGCCCATTTTAAAGGTAATGGTGAGTTTGGGGTCTGAGAGATAGAAACAGTTTTTGTAAACTGAAAAATGTGGGAGATGGATAGGTCTGAACTTGAAGTGATAGGAAAACTTACTGAGAAAATGACAGGAAAAATAGGAGAACTTGAAAAGGAGGAGAAAGGTCTCCAGTAATGATTGATTTAACAGTTCATATAGAAATGATTGTTTGATGAATATTGATCAGATTACTGTGAGAGAAAGCTGAAGCAGAATGAACAGAAGGCATCCACAGGCAGAGCCTTGTGAAGTCTTCAGTAATTTAGAAAGGTGAGAATTGAGGGAGTGCCCCAAAATGCACATTGAAAGGGCTACCAGAGAAATGGGAATAGCTCTTGGGGAAGGGAATCATAAATAGCAGCAACAGTGTTTTAAGAAAAGGCAGTTCATAAGCTGCCAACTGACACGAGGACTGTCTTACAAAATATAGGATGTGCTCGAGCTGGCCTCTTAAATTAGGCATCAAATATGTTTGTTTCAGCAGTGCACTGGTCTTACATGGGGCATTTGCTTTAGAGTCCTTATGCTTTGTTTTTGTCTGCACAGAAAGATGGCATAAGTTCAGACATCAAGCTAAGTATTGGGAAAATCTTGATGTTTTTCACATCTTGATCACTGACCCTCAGTGTGACCTTTGGAAGGTTGCTTCACCTTGGTCCTTCTTGGTCTGCCCTGAATATTCTTTTACCTGCTGTAGGGAACCTGCTTTGGCAGGGGGGTTGGATTCGATGATCTCTGGAGGTCCCTTCCAACCCCTACAATTCTGTGATTCTGTGATTCTGTGATTCTTTGTTTGCCCTGGCTGGTAGAACTGTGATGTCTTTATCTGTCCTGACTGTTCAGGTAATAAGTTCTCTGAGATCCTAGCCATCCTTTACAATGTGTGCAAAGCTCCAATCTCTGTCAGCATCACTTTTTTTTTTTTTTTTTTTTTTTTTCACTGTGTAAATAACTGTAATATATGACATTTTAAAGAAATGATGTTTGTTTTGATAGCACCCATGTAAATTAGAAGTAATTTCTGTTGAAAATGAAGAATACATAGCAGGAAAAAAGAATCATGTGAATGAGGTGGGATTTAAATGCCGACATAAATAGGACTTTAAATTATTCTTATTTCTCATTTCACATAAATACAATTTTAGAAACCAATGTAGTTTGACAGAAATATTCTGCTTGTCATTCACACACACACACTGATGATACACATTTCAACTCATTCTCTACCAGTGTTGCTGGTATGAACTATCAATGAAGTGCCCATGTGATATAACAGAAGAGGCTTCATTCCACACTAAGTCATGTTATGAACAATCCTTGAAAAAGAAGAAGAGTTTAATGCAAGATTTTAGGCATAAATGAAAGGGTGATAAGTAAACACTTATCAAGAGAGAATTAGAAAAGAGAAAGAGAAGAAGCTGAATAATTATACAGATCAAAATTTTGGATTACGAAGGGATTGTCTTTAAAAGTATACGCCTAAGTAGTAATATTAGTAATTAAAAATATTAAGCACTATTTCTCTCTCTACTAAGCACAAACTCCATTGTAATTGTCCAGAATAAGTCCACTCCATCATTGTTTAAAATATGGTTTGTTTTGAAAACAGTCTAAAATTAAAAGCTGGTTGTGACCTAGATCATTTTTCTATTTATTTATGGGTAATTGTACCAAATTTTGGGAAATAGTGCCACGTAGTCAATTTACTTTTCTCATAAGTGTCAAATTGATATATTTGAATCTTTTTTTCCCATGGTTTTCATAGCATCGCAGAATGATTTGAGTTGGAAGGGACCTAAAAGGCCACCTTTTTCCAACTCCTTCACCGCAGGCAAGGATGCCAGCCCACTAGATCAGGTTGCCAATGGCATTATCCAACCTGGCCTTGGCCTTTTTGGCATCTAGAACTGTATATTAAGTCAAAAGAATATTTTCAATTTTCAACTTGAAAATAGTTAAGCTTGAGTTTGAATCAACATGGAATGGTACTTAGGTAAGTGACATAGAATGAGATTGGTAGCAAGGATATTTTGGAGAAATGTGAATAAATACAGTATTTAAAAGTTAGCAGCTGAGATGTTCTCTCTTCTGTTGCCATAATGACAAGGAGGAATAACGCAACTTTGGAATAATCAACTTTAACCATTACATAGCACAAATTCCAATCACGTCTGCGATGTGTTGAAATGGCAAGATTTCAGTCAACACAGTTTCTCACTTCTGTCATTGTACCTTAATATTCTTCTTCATTTTTGCATTATGGTGGACTTTTTTGTTCGTCCAATTCTAAATGGTAGGTAGTTGAGGTTTATGTTCAGATAGTGAAATCTTGAGGCCCTTTTCAGTTTGCGTGACTCAAGATCTTAGTCAGGAAACCCATGTTGGATTTAACTCCAAAAAAAAAAAAAAAACAAAAACTGTACAAATCTGTCCACTCTGCTCCTGATTTTCTTGCTGTAATTGGTTTTGGGATACTACTGAATTCACTTTTTCTGGTTCGCCATCTATAATCTATAGCTCAGAGCCATAAAGAAGACAGGATTGTGCTAGAATGCTGGACTTAGACTGCAGATTGGAGATAGCTTTTGTCCCAAAGGTAGAAGAATCTGGTGGTATTTTAAATGACTTCAGTTAATCTTTCAGATATTGTCTGTTAGATCCTTAATTACAATAATGTATGTTCAGACTTACTAGAGTTAATAAAAGTAGAAAATTTTGTTGAGGATGCAGCTGCAGTATTACATTATTCTGTATGTATATAGTGCAATTTCTCAATCTTTATTTAAAATGGAGCTCCTAGGGGTCATCAGGCAACAGACATTTCTTCTAGGCTATATGTGCTTTCATCTTTCACTGTCTCTCAGAAGTTGTGAGTATTATTGTCAAGGCTAATCAACATAAGATTGTAAGATTTTTCCTTTTAAACCATATATTTCAGTCAGGTACCTAGCTCTGGTAGGCATGTTTATCCATTTCAGCTCCTTACTGAATTAGCCTTTGAAACTCTAAAGCTCTGTTAAGTTTTAAAGAATTTTGTCACTGTAACACTCCTTTGAGTGTGGTTTTGTTTGTTTGTTTGGGTTTTAAAACATTCCACATCTTGTCAATGTTTGTTTATTTTTGTCTTGATAGAAAAGATTGAGGAAGTCTATCTTAATTCCTTCAAACCTACACAGATAGATCTAAGAGCTGAATCATATAGCTTAGATATACATTTTTTGAATGAAAGATGAGACCAGTCTGTATGTTCTGTACACAGTTTCATTGCTTTCAGGGCATCTGCTAGGCTCTGACATCACGTGTGATCTCTGGGGATCATAAGAATTAATTGAACCTCCTGAGGCTAACTGATTCCCAGGGGTTGGAATGATACTTGTTATAGCCCTTGCCTAGACAAATCTGCTGCAGTGGTCTGTCTTGTCTTTATTTCTCATATACGCTGTTGTCCCTTTCCCAATCAATCAATAAACAAACAAATAAATGGCTAGGTGGCTAGGAGGTATACTTGTTTAAGTGAAGAAGGTATGTGAGGAAACTTAAATAATGTGTGTATGTGTATGTTTAAAAGAAATCGCTATACAGCAGGCTTGATTTTCTTTCATCATGCCTAAACATTAGTATTAAAAGTGTTGCAAACCTCCAGGGATGGACATTGAAGAGTACTTTTAAAGTCAGTTTTAGAGAGGAAAGGGACCACATAACTGTACTTACACTAAAGAAAGTGCTGTTGCTTGTTTTGCTTGCTGAAGCATCATAAACCTTCATTTCTTTGCCACTTTGTCCATTCATTTTGCTTTGTCCTCTTAACTGTGATCTACTTGTGGTGGTGATGTTCTCTCAACTTTCTAAAGTGCTGGGATCTCTGCTAACTTTTGGCCATGATTTTTCTGTTGTTAGAGAATTTCTTTAAACTCACCATTCCTTTATGAAATCTAGGTTTTGTTCTTCAAATAGCTGCTACATGTTCACAATACTTTTTTTTTTTCTTTCGAAACTAACCTTGTTTCACAAAAGATTTTCATTTTGGTATAATGATATGAGTCACATTCTTACACCACTGCAGCCTCCAAGAATATACTGTTTGTGCATTTTAGGCACAAGCTTTCATACTGAACTATACATAAAAATACAACATGTATGAGAATTGTTGCATGTATTATACTGTTCTGTTGTTTTGCAGTAGGTTGATCCTGGACAGCAGTTAAATAGACAAAGCCACTTGCTCACTCCCCACTCCCAGCTGGACTGGGGAGAAAACAGGAAGAAAAACAGCAAGAAAACTGAGAGACTGAGATAAGCATAGTTTGATACATAAAGAAAAGAACATCAGACTTCTGTCTGTCTTCTTGCCTTTGATTATACTACAAACAATAACAATAGAATGTGTAAATTAACACAGAAATTAGGAGAATAACTTTAGGAATTGTTTTGCTTTTGTCGCATGAGGGGGTTCGTTGGTCAATTTGTGTCAATTCCAGGACCGAATAGTGTCTAAGCTTCTGGGGTACAAAGATAATATTAAAAGTGTCTTCTCACTGTCTGTGCATTACCACAACTTCCTGTGCTTTTACGTAAATATCACCTTTTAAACAAAAATAAACAAACAAACAAAAATCCTCAACTTTGTAGATTTCAAACCTAGCAGAATTATATTACTAAAAAAGTGTTTGCTTGCTTGCTGAAACCGAACTTGAAGACTTATCATATGAATGACTGTTTTGGGTTGTAAAAATGCAGCTTACAAGGGAGGTGTTTTTTGAGTTTTATGCAACTCATTAGATATAATGAATACTATATAGCTTTTTGGAGTCACAGAATCATAGAATGGCTCAGATTGGAAGGGATCTTAAAGATCACTGAGCTCCAATTCCCTGCCAAGGGCCCCCACCAGCTCAGGCTGCCCAGGGCCCCATTCAACCTGGCTTTGAAGACCTCCAGGGATGAGGCAGCCACAGCTTCTCTGGGAAGCCTGTGAAAGGGACTCAACACCCTCTGGGTAAAGAATTTCTTCCAAACATCTAACCTAAATCTCCCCTATTTTAGTTTAAAGCCATTCTCTCTTGTTCTAACATTATCAAACCATGTAAAAAGTCAGTCTCCCTCTGGCTTGTAAGTCCCCCTCAAGTACTGGGAGTGAGGTGCCTGGAGCCTTTGCTCCAATTTCAAGATGAGGATGTGATGTCCACAGGCCGTGCACAAATCCAAATAGAGGATGTCTTTTGCTTTTCCTCCGTCCACCAAAGCAGGAAATAATGTAACAGTTGCTACCAATTAAAAAGAACTGCGTAATTTAAACTTGGTGTCAGAATTTTAAGCTTACTTTTGTTGTAGTTGGGCCAGCAGCAATTGCACTGGTGTGACAAGATACATTGTAGATTTGTTTTCAGAAATTAATCAGGGATTCCTATTCTAGTTGGCTGGTGGAGGCTAAGTGTGTCCCACCAGAATAGCTGCTGGTAACAGATGAGTGGATGGCTTTAGCAAGAAAATATCCCCTAGACTCCACACCAGAGAAAAACAAAGGGAAGAATCGTAGTAGTGCTAATAGTAACAACATCAGTGTTACTGTGTATCAATATAGCATTGATTTCATTGCAGGCAGTTTGTACTACCTATGTACGCTTATGAGTTTAAAAAAAAAAAAACAATTCTGAAATACAAAGTGGGAAATGTTGTAGTTTAAAATCCTGCACTTAGCTCTAGAATGCATTAGATCAGTTTCTTATCCAAAGAATGGTATTGTGCTGACTTCAGTACATTCACCAATGAAAGCTTTTAAAAATTGGTTAGCTCCTAGGTTTATGCCATTTTCAATTTGGGCATGGTTCTTCCTAACACAGTTAACACCTCTATGGCTTTGACATTAAGCACTTCTGTAATAAAGTATAAACTGACATATAAATTAAAAAAAACTAAGAACTATTTAGTACAAAGATCTATTTGTTTATGACAAATAAGATGTCAACAAGAAAGTTGCCATTTGTTAAGGCACTTTCCAAGAAAAATATGTATCAAAACATTATTACTACTACATGACAGTGTGAAGAAGGCATATTCAAAAGTAGCTGATCTCAGTATCCAATCTAAAGTCCATAGGTTAAAAAATAAAAATTAAAAAAAAAAAAAAAAAAGGTGCATCTATAATTTTCTTTAATAATGGCAGCTTTTCTACTTGGGGTTGTATTCTTTCCTTGTCTGTTTCCTTCTGTGAACTTTGTCCAAGTGACCTTAGCTCGCTGCCTGTAAAGCATTTCATGTTTCTTCATTCCTGTCAGCTCTCTAGTTGCAGACAAGATTGTGTACATGGTATTCTGTTAGAAATACTGCAGAAGGAGGGACTTCTGCTTGAATCAGACAAATCAAATTTCACTGTATGTTCTCTCCTCAGGTTTGTGGTAGGATAATTTTGCTTTTAATTATTAAATTTTAGAAAAGTAGAGCAAAATGTTAAAAAGAAAAAGCGTAGGACAAGTAAACAAGCATTGGAATCAAATCAATCTTGTCGTTTCTTTGAACATTATTATCAAGTGCTCTGCAATGACTATGTTTTGAATACACTGGAGGCTCTAGAAAGTGTTGGCCCCGTGGAGGCTGTAGATTGTTTAACCTCAAATTCCAATAAACAGTCTTCATAATCCCGTTGTCACTTTCTAGAGATGAAGGCATTCTGCAGCAAAATGTTTTTTAGGAATTTATCAGCTACACAGTGAGAGATAATTTAATAAGAAACGCAACACATATGGTGATTGGAAAAAGTTTTTTCTCTCATTTTAAACAGCTCAGGTGTGTCTATATTGACCCTCACTGTTCAGCTTGAATCATTAAATACACTATGAGGATCTTCTGACATGGAGTTACTGCTCTTGTCTCCCAGCCAACAGTTTTTAAATAGTCTCACCATGCCTTTTACAAAATCTTTCTGCCATACTTGCATAAATGTTGAAACAAAGCAGTTATGTAACTGATGTTTTGTGCTAACGCTTGTGTTATTTCACTGAATCAGAGAATTTTAGGAACAGGATAGGTAGGAGCTTGAACATCGATTTTTTGCTGTGCAGTTTGCACATGTTCAGCTTTGGAAGATATTACTCAAGCTCAGTACTTGTGTGTACTCAAGCTCAGTACTGTGGAACAAAACCCAAAATTTGGTTTGAATCCCATTCAGCTCTCATTCACGTTCAGGCAGTCTCTTCAGCAGGATATTTTGTGCTGATTCCTTTATTCTAGTTTTAAATGAAGAGAGCAGCTTCAACCCACTGGGTTTCTTCTGAGACTACAGGGTTTTTTGTGCAGTGATCTCTTTTTTCCTAGCTAACATCAGGATTGTTAAATCCCAGTTGCCCCTTTTTTCCATTCCAGATAATGGTGCTCGTGTCTTATCACTTAAACCTTTCAAACAGCTGCCCCCTATCAGTCAGTTTTCTCTTAGCAGTATTTGTGTATTTTTCTGGGTCTTTTTAAGCTACAAACATCTTTCTGGTTTAGCCACATATACCACACTACAGAAATGAATTCTAGTAGATTGGATCAGAAAACAATTTTTCTTTTTTTTCTTTTTTTTTTGCTTCGTCAAACAGCATTATGAATAATTTGCTAAAAACATACCAATAAAATACATTCCTGTATTTCAGAACGTTTTATGTTTTAATGTATTATTTCATACTTTGTTTTCTAAACATATTATTTCGTATTGCAGACTGTATTCTTTTCAACCAATAATACAGAATGAAGTCAGTTCCTAAATGAAAGAATTTAGTGTAAATAATGGTATTTTTTTTCCACGGTGTTTGTACTTTAAGAAAAATAGCAGTGTTTTTTGCTTTTGTCTTCCAGGCTCTCACCAGAGAGATACACCATAGCGTACAAGAGCTGAGAATAAAAGTCAAACAGGCAAAAAAAATGGAAGAAGCAAGGGCATGTAAAAAAGGCCTTTCCCAAGAGTCTGTTCAGTTGGCAGCGTCTATCCTTAATGTTTCAACAGCGGATCTTGAGGAGATATTAGAAGTAGAAGATGATGAGGTAAGTTATTTTAAGGACTTCAGTAAAAAGGGGCGAGATTTGAAGATGCTGTAATTTTCCATTCTTATTGGAAGAGAATATCTAGTTAAAGACTGAAATTTCATTGTGCATCATCTAGCACAAATAAAGAACAGAATTGTTGAATTTAAATTAAAAGGTCAGGTTAGAGATTCCTAAGGTGTCAAGACTTTGGACATACATAAATAAAATATGAATATACTGTTTAGAGCACGCAGATGTAGAGCATTACTTGAAAATCCTTAGCAGTTTCCTTTTTTGTGGGAATATTTGGCAGGGTTATACATTTTAAACAGACTTCTGCATTAATGAAAACAAAATTAGAATGTATCTTGCTGTGCCAAATTGATTCCGTTGATGATTACTTTCTTGAATTGTGATACTCATTAAAAGCATTTCTTGTAGATAAATATTTTTGGAGGAGGATCCATTGCCTTTTTCTGATGATTCTATAATACATTTTTCTGTTTTACTGTGAAATATTTGAGTGTTTCGTAAATCACCTTTTATGGAATATATATAGTAATAGGAATTATCATTATCCAGATATACTGAGACCTGATCAAGAAATACATGAAAAAGCCTCTGCACTTATATTTAGGAAATGTCTAGGAGTTGACCATCATTGACCTGTAACTGTATTTCAGTGAAGACTTAGTCTTCTCTTAGCCTTAATGGAGCTTTACATTTCACCATTTACAAACGAGGATATTCAAATGAGTTAAATAAATTTGCTTTTTATGTGTATGCATGTGTATCTATACGGGTTACAACCACGAATATAAATGTAATGGACTGATCCTTTCCCTGCTTATACACCTTTAAAAACCCTATCACT
Organism: Lagopus leucura; assembly: GCF_019238085.1. Classification (NCBI taxonomy): domain Eukaryota; kingdom Metazoa; phylum Chordata; class Aves; order Galliformes; family Phasianidae; genus Lagopus; species Lagopus leucura. The sequence goes on from NW_024962272.1 coordinate 5,460,531, forward strand.
CTTATATATCCTTGTAAAGCAATTGGCTTTGACAGAATTGTTGTCTGTTTGCCTCATTCTCAAAGTGACTTTTATATCCTATTTCTTTTAAGCAATGTTGGGAATGTATGTGTAAAACGTGAACATGCTCAATATAGGTGATGAGAGATTTCACTACATAAATTTTAAACACATATACCATTTATCAGTGTGTGAGAAAATTGGACATGTAAGATTTCCATATAGAGTACCTATACACATGTACCTATATAGAAAAGTACATATGATTCAAGACATGCACTAACATGGATTTATAAATTTAGCAGAGCCCTCATATTCAGTAGACAAGTTTCAAGTAGCTGGTTCTGAGAGCATCATTCCTACTTCCACATGCTGTTTATTTAATATGTATCTACTATACATATCCTATACTGTTCATTATGTTCTTCTCAGATGGTGTTAAAATATTATGTATCTGTATTTTTAGGAAACAGCAAAGGCAAAAATGGAATCTGAAAAAGACAAAGAATGGCTGCTCTGTATACAGAAACTTCTTGAAGCACAGGTTATAAATTTATTTCTTCCCTTAACAAATTACAACTTTCTCCTCTGAATAGATAAGTGTTTTTAGGTTGTAATTTGTCCATTGTCTTTGTAATTATGCCACCAATAATTATGTAAAGTAACATAAAATCCTTGTTTTGGTAGCATTTCCTTTTTACTTCTCTTAAGAAATCTTAAGAGTCGGTGGATAAAACTGAAGGTATGTTAACCTACAATTTGCTATAGCTAACTTACAGCTGAAAGCTGAAACAGTGCTGAAGAAAACCAGCACAGATCTTGGCAAATGCATTAATTAAATTATTGAGACAGTGGAAAGGATCCATCCTCTCATACCTCTTAGGAAAAAGAGATTTTTTACTATGTGCCTTTAAAGTTAGTATTTGATATGGACACCTGAGGAGTTCATGGGTTTCGATGACCTTTTACTGTGGACCTGTTTCCAGTCAATTCATGTTTTCCTCATAGCCAGACAGCTGTTTATTATCGTGTCTTCCCGCATTCTCTACAATATTTTCTACTGAGACCTCGAGCAGCTTGTTAGTGGGAAGTAAATATTGATTTGGCATCCTGTCAATGCAGAAAGAATGAAAAAATTTCCACCAGAGGCCCCTCAAACATTTTCCTATCGACATTTTCTGGGCAGAGAGGAAAGCTGCATAGAGGATGACAAGGCTGAGACTAGCAGAAATCCCTGAGGGGTCCATTGAGACTGCCGCTGTGACCTGTGTGATACTTCTTCTTCTCTTTCAAGTCTTTTTTTTAATACACACAGAGTCTGCTGGGATGCTCCCCTCTTGTAAGTGATCAAGGGCAGTTTATTGGCAGGTGAGAGCCCTGCTTTTCTAGCCATAGTCAGCTTTTGTTTGGACATCACTGACAACAGACACTGACTCTTGAAACTTTTCCATTATCCTTTCGTTGTCTCCTTTATTCAGGCAATGTGTAGCTGATATCTGAAATGAAATAAAGTTTGATTTATAAATCCGATGTTCCTAATGCATATTCACTAGCGTGAGTCCATTTGAGATGCCGTTCATGTGAATGATTGAAAATATTTTGGTAATCATTTCAAGGGAACAATCTCTTTCAGGTTGAAATGTTTTATCACTGATAGCTTTTATGCTTAGATTGTGACCTGTGACCAGATTTTTTAAGAAATGACAGGTTTTTCCTCTGTCATTATCCTAACTTTCTGCCATTAAGTCTGCTTAATTGCTGCAGTGGAGATGGAAATATCAGTTTACTTTTACTAGCTTGGTCAGAAATATTAGCATTTTAGTTTAAGCACTTTGTAGTGTTACGTGAAACTCAGAAATAGTGGAGAACTACTCCTGTTCATGAAATTGCTCTCGTAATTTTTTTTAAAAACCTATCAATTTCAATATTCTGTTTATATTACTGACTCCAAAACATAAATCAGATAATACGATGAGAAATTCTGGTTGTATTTTTGTTGTCGTTCTTCGGCAGATTGTTAGAAAACACTACACAGAATTTTATCACTTCTCTTTCGATGTAGGGAGACAGCCAGAGCCAGGGCATGGAGAGTGGGGGGGGTTATTCACCGTGTAACCAAACCTTATCGAAAGCTGGGGCAGCTCACTGCACTTGGCCACATCTGTTTGTGTACAAGTTCATAGTGGTTTTCAGTGGTTTTTGCTCCATCTTGTGGGGTTCCTCTGGAGGAGCTCCGAAGGTAAAAGTAATTCTTAGCAAATCAATCTTTAGGATCACAAAGGAATTAGTGCTTTTTTAGGTGCTGCCCGCTCTGCTTTTCCTTTCTGTCCTTGCTAATTCACATGGATGGAAATTGCATAGATTTCTTAATTTCGGCACAGCTCACAGAAGAGTTTTTTGCCCTTTTAATTGCTTAATTCATGCCTTGTCCAAAGATTGGTTGTGGTTTCCTTTTTTAGACATCGGTAGTATTTCTGATCAGAAAACTCATGCTCATGATGGAATTAAAGCTTTCTGCTAGAACTTTGCTCAGAAGAAACTGCTTAGAGGTACAGGTTGACAAGCTGAACTCCTCTGTATTCTGAAAAAAAGGTGCAGGCTTGCTCTTTTCTCTTAATCTGAGAAAATGTTCAGAAGGAAATTGCATCAGATCACTTAATATTGCAGTTTGATATAGTGTCTTTTTGTGCCATTGAGCCAGGACTTTGGAACATAATTGCCCAGCAGTATTGATTTAATTGCCTAGGTTTATTTGTGGACTCCTAATTATTGACTGGAGGTAAATTTAATGGAGAAACCTTTATGAACACTGGGAAACTGCTGCTGTTGCTGTTATACATAATGAACTGCATCATATCCCTTTAGATCATTCTTCAAGCTAATTTTATTCCACCATGACAGTATGATAATGTTTAAAATGTCATAGACATTTTATTTTTATTACTGACATACGCCATTTTACTGCTGCATGAGATTTTTGGGGGGGACTGGGGCAGCACTAGTTGCTTTTTACTGTCATTTTATAGATTCCCCTAAAGTGTAATCATAAAGGATAGCACACCTCTGTTTTACACCTCATCCATACCTTTATTTGCTGCACGCTTATGACTTAAGAAAGTGTAATTTCCTTCAGCTTTACAAAAATGTTAATAAGTCAATGCTAAATATTTTTGCATTCATGAACGTCCCCAGTCAGAATTTGTGTAGCCACTTTACCAACCGCTGTAGAACCATATAGGAAGAAACTTAAAGTAAAAAAATAGAGACATCTCTGCTTCAGGATGTAGTTATGTACAAAAGGATCATCTAATCTGGAAGTACACCCATGTTCTGAATTCTGCAGAGTCAGTAAAAATCACTGGCTGTCTAAACCTACATCTGGAATGGCCAACAGGTGCTTTTTCCACTTTATGTGTTCAAACTGCAACACCCAAGGACTACAATCACTAAAGTATAAAACTGAAACATCGTAATAACTGATGACAGTTAATAACTGGATGACAGTTAGGAGATTCTCTTGCCTTTGAAGAACTCACTTGTAGAGAGGCTTCACAGGAATGCATGCAGATATCCAGTGTCGCTGATGATGTATAGAGACACTGATCTCCTTGTGTGTGGACATGGGAGAGAGAGCCCAGGAAATATATTGCATCGTAAAATATTGGGTATCTGGGAGTTTGTAGTGTTTGTGGAAGGAGGGTACAATTATGGACATCTTGATATACAGGTATGTTGATAGTTTGCATGACGCTTTTAATCACGTGGGGTATTTTCTCCCACGTCACCTGCTTGTGTATGGCTTGTTATTTGAACCTGACACAATGTAGTAGCATTCTCTGTTTATAATCAAGAAAAAAACCTTCTCTAGCTTTTTTTCTATTACAAGGAGCCTTGTGTAATCAAATTGAAAGGATGACTTCTTTTCACAGCTTAGACAAGATTTCTTACCACTCAAGGCTTTCCTTCATTGTGATTGATTGTAAGGGAGAGCATCTCTGAACAATCAGTTATTAATTCTGTATGTGAGTACAACATGTTAACCCCAATCTAGATTACTAACGGAAGTCTCTCAGAACTATTTTTTTAGTAAAATACAAATCATTTGCCTAACTCTTCCAAGCACTGTACCAAATGTCAGAATTGATTTATCAGGTCCCTTATCAGACACAGAGCAGCTTTTGTCTTCCCTCCCTCTTCCTGAACTCCTCAGGATATCACATCTCATATGAGGCTGCCTAATGAAATCTTTTCTCTCATGACCTCATTATTAGTATACAAATCATATTCCAGTAGTTAAAACTTCCAGAAAAACTCCCTCCCCTTTGTTCTCTGAGCTCTCTGTAGGTATTTGTATAATCTGTCTCTAGAACGCAGACTTGGAACAGCATATTCACTCCTCATCAGTAAGGATTTTCTCTAACCCATTTTTAGGATTTACACTGGATTTTAAATGCAGACTTCCTCTGGTCTCATCTGCGAATATACAACAACAGCCATGGTTGTTTCCTTTCAAATTTTCTGGTTGGAGCTCACCTGTTCTGCTTCCTTTGGTCGCTCTCCAGTCTGCATCTTTCTTAACCCTTCTCTTGAATAGGTCTCTTGCTCATTGCCTGTTGTCTGCTCAATGCACACGTGCACATTCACTTGCTTACACATGCACACACTGACCACAGTCACCACCTCACAGTGTTTTACATATTTGCACCTTAAAAAGCAGCAGTGGTGCAGATCAAATCTTGCTCTGGATACTATTAACATCATATACATACAGCTATCCCAGAGGAGAGCAAACAAAGAATAATAATGAAATGAGGCATATCTCAGTATTCTATTCTACTATCTTACAGTTACAGTGATATTTGGAAGTTTGGGTCATTAAAAATTGGCATTACTGCACTTTTGCTTGAGGTCATTCTTTGTGGTTCACACAATTTGAGTTGAGGAAGTTTTTCAGCATGTTTGGATAGTTTTGTTGAGCAAATTTATTACCCTGACGATCCATGTGGGGAGATTTAAAATAGCAGTAACCACTAATTTGTATATTCCAGAAATAAAATACCATTGTTTCTATGTACATTAACACATTTTAGAGTTTGTGAAACAGAGGCCAAATAATGATAGAGTCCATGAGTTGAGATGTTATGCCTCATTGGAATAACAACATTTCCTTGCTCTCATGACCAGTCTTTTCACTGGCAGATCAGGAGGCTGTGTGGTTGTGCACACACATGTTATGTGAGACTCAGCAGTATAGTTTAAGGTCAACAGACATAACTAGTATCTTTTTTTTCGGAAAGGATCTTTGGAAGAAGCATACTCAAAGTAGGAATAGATAGTTGAAAGAAATAGGAATAACTACCAGCATTCCTGACTCTTCAGGATCATATTACTGGATACCAAGATACCTCTCTGATGTTTAAGAAATATGTCATTTCACCCACATGGCTTTCTAGTCTCAGGAAAGAAATCTGTAATTTTGGTAATGGTAAATAAACCATAAATCTTCAAATGTAGGTAAGCTTTCTCTCTTAAATTTTCTGAATTAAAACAAACAAAAAAAAAAAAAAGAAAAAAAAAAAGCCAGATAAATACTATTTCTCCTAAAGCCTACCATAATATACTGATTTAGGATTGCTATCGCTGTCAATGCTCAGTGTTTGAATAAATTGCCTGTGGCACAGATAACTGAAAACCACTTGAAGGAAGTATCATTCTGTATATAATTATCACTGGTATAAACAAGATGCTCCTTAGGTGTGCACTTAGCACTCACTGAACTCCCAAAGCCTTCCCCAAGCATATGGCAAGTTTGGAAACTGGGATAAATACTTTGGAGTAGAGACATCTTCAACAGTTCTGAAGTTCTGGGGAGAAATGTAAAGGGAAGCTTCCCAGGATAGTTACAGAGTCATCATTAAAAGTAAACCTGACAGGCTTCTATTAAAGATGAAGACTGTAGAGATCATCCAGCTCTGGGTGTCGGCACGGAAATAAACCAGATAAAAAAAGTACAGCATTTTCTCTGAAACCAGCAAATGTGAAATAATGACATAACGTTCAACTTTCAAATGCTCTTGATTTATATGAATGATTTAAATGGAAAGACTTCTTTAAAAATCAGTTTGCTATGACATGGAAGCCACAGAGAGTAGTGAGCGGCAGGTAAAATGTAGATAGAATGATATGAACCAGAGACATCAATAAGAAAGCATTCATCTTGGACAGAACATTAAGGAGGTAAGATGTATCAAAAATGAATGCACTCAAGCTAGGAAGAAGAATTAGGGACATTGAGGTAATGGTATCGTGTTCTCGTAAAAACACATTTAGACAAGGAAGGAGAGCAATTAGAGTGAACAGGATGCCGGGGTCGGTGCTTTTAAAGCACGGTAGCAAGTAAGTGTCACAGAATTTCAGATAAAATTAGGTCTTGCTTACTCTGAATGCTTAGTGAGTTGGATCCCTCTATTCCTCAAAATTTGCCAGAAAAGATGGAGATGGCTGACAGCTGTAGATGAATACTAGAAAATTCTTATCATAGAGAGAAGTGGAGGCACGTCTGGTCAGCAGGTACAGAATACCTGTCCAATAGAAGAGAGTAATAATGCATATTAGTAGCTTCTTCCTGTGACTGCAAAGTGACCGCTGAACAGAAGACAGGAGTCCTGTTATAATCAGTTCATGACAGATACTTGCTGTTAACAAGTTTTTCCTTGCTAATAATTTAGATATTTTTTTTCTGACTTATTAATGGTGATAAATATTAGTAGACTGGGATTCTCTCCAGATATGTAGGTCACTCTGAAAGCAATGCCTCCTATTTATTTCTGTGAAAACTACAACAGATACAAAGAGCACAATAGTGCTTTTTGACAGAGCAGATTCTCAACTACAAAATGCTTTCTCAACATAGTCACTACCATTAGCTATGCATTTTTGCTAGTGGTGAACAAGAGCCAGTATATCATGCTCATCAAAATCTGCACCAGAGAAGTGACCCGCAGTTGCTGTCACCATTGCTGAAATGCACCACCCACCACCTCACTGGGCTCACACTGTCTGGGCTCCATAAACATTCAGCAAGCATCGATGAATGTCAGTAGGTGCAAGATTTTCTGCATGGCAGAATTCAATGCCTTTGCCTCATACGTGCTTCCACGTCAGACACCATTATGTCAGTGTGCCCCTCTACTGCCATCTGTTACATGACAACAACATGTAACAGAATACTGGTGGGAAGCTTCTGCCACCACTGCTGTCACACCAACATCTACCTTTGATGTCATGGGCCAACACAGTGAAATATGAGGCATTACTTTCAAAGCAGCCCTTGTATAATTTCAGACATTAGGAGATAGCATTTGTGTTTGGTTTGGTGTTTGGTTGGTGATTGAGCTTCTCAACTAACTGCTAAGATTTTGCTAATTTATTTCTAGTAGCCTTATTAAAATAAAATGAACTCTGTTTCTGACATGAATGATGGCTATTATTTTTTCTATCACCACGGATCTCACTAGGACTTGAAGAAGGTTGACAGAGCTCTCTGAAGCAGCACAGTAAAACTGTTGGGTTCTGCTCTGACACAGTGCTGTCCCCCCTGTGGGTGCAGCTGCACGGAGGAGCATTCTGTACTCCCTCCACGAGTATTTCCCAACACACCACAAACTCATGCAGTCTGTGATAATGCAGTGATGGAGGAAAATATATACCGTCACTTTCTTTGAAGACACTGCAAATCTTTTATACCAGAAGAGATATCAAAGAGGTTTTTGATTATTATTATTTTTTTTCTGCAAATACGTAAATGCAAATCTTTGCTACCGTATTTTGGAGGAGCAAGTTTTTGTCTGTTATCCCTATCCATACAGTCAGAGCTTCTGAGGCTTGGGGGTTTAGGTTTGGTTTTATTTACAGGTTTTCATGTATGTGTCTTAAGTTGCTGCGGTTGCCACAACACTGTGGGCTGTACTAGTAGTTCTGTCTCATCCTCCTGAGAGTAGAAAACATGCACTACCACTTCTGCATGCCCTAGAGATGACTGTAACCCCTTATTGATCAGCTGGTTGAAGATAAATGACAGAGATGCTAGTACTTCAGTTTACATCATTAACATGGTCAGTAAAGCATGAATTGTTCAATAAGGCGTTTATCTTTTTTTCATTTTACTCTGTTCTTTTATCATTTTTATGGTGGTGTGCAAAGTTCTAGGCACTAACCAGACAGGTGAACTTCAAAGTTCAAGATCTGTGCGTGTATGGTAGTTGTCAGAACTAAGTGAAATCTAACAGCCGAAGGAAATTTAAATGTTTTTTAACATGAAGAAAATAAAGTTAAATGACCATTTTTCTTGCTATATTTCTTTTTCAGTTTCCTTTTGCCTCATATTTACTGGATGCCATACTGGCAAAATTAAATGAGAAGAAGAAACTCGGAGAAGAGTACAGTTCTCTCATGAAGCACAGTGTAACATAGGAATCTTCAAAAAGGGCGACTAGAGTGTGTGCTGTCTAACAATGTTTTTCCTGTTCGCATAAAGAACTGTCAATATGCATGTTCAATACATAAGAAGAAGCTGTGAACTAATTAATCGTTGAACAAGAGGAATTAATTATGTTCCTGTTTATAAAGAAGTGTAGTGTTTCATTCTTGAAGACAAAAATTGCTGCACATCAATACAAAGTTAAACATGAATTTCCTTTAAATGCTTTGGCAGTGCATAGCAGCATGAGCTTTGTAGAGAGAGGATGTTTTTGATACGACCAATACAAATCCGTACAACTCTGTAAATACAGATAACACCCAAGTAACTCCTGATAGTACTGGTCAGAATGGTAGAACTAGGATTTACAAAGTATATGAGAATGTAATTGCCATTTTGAATACCTTATTTTGGCCTTTTTATAAACGCCAACTTTTCGATATATGCCACATAAAATTGTATGCACTCTCTCTGTCAGTAAATGAATGATTGTAGAAGGAAAACTATACAATGCAGAGTAATAATCCTCAGAAAAGTTGTATTTTCTTCTAAGTTGGGTGGCACTGTGTGCAATGAATTTAATTATATTTTTGAAAGTTCACTACAATAAAGTTATTTCCAATGTGGAATTTTTTTTCAGTTAGTAGTTCCATCAGAGTTTCAGTTCTTCCTCAGCTAGTATCAAACTGCAAGCCCTCACTTTGTTTGGGAAAATGGTATAGAGTTTTCTTTTTTTTTTTCCACTAAGATTTCTCTGGCAGTACTAAATGATTCCTCCTTCCTTGATCATAACATTTTGTATTCTTTTCAGCCATCCTATGTGAAAAAAAAAAGAAAGAAAGATTCCTGAGCTCATGTTTTACTGACATTTAGCTCTTCTAAATGTTTTTTCATGAATGGGTATCTTGTTTTGGGTATCACAAGCTTTCTCATTCCAAGCAATTCTGTGCCTGGTTTTGATGAGAGGCCATTTCTACCAACAAACTCACCTTCCTTATGTGACACCACTACTTCCCCAGCTGCTCCTTGGCAGCCAAGGGTGGGACATACCTGTGACATAAACATAACACTGGACATTTTCACAGAATCACAAATTTGTAGGATTTGGAGGGGACCTCTTGATGTCATCGACTCTAACCCTCTGCTTTAGCAGGGACTTAGAGAACCTACAGTAGGTTGCACAGGAAAGGATCCAGGAGGGTTTTTGACAGTCTCCAAAGAAAGAGACTCCATAACCCCTCTGGACAGCCTGTTCCAGTGCTCTGCCACTCTCTAAAGCTCTTATACTAACATGAACCTTCCCATGTTCCAGTTTGTGGCTATTGTCCCTTGTCCTGTTGCTGGGCACCACTAAAAAGCCTAGACCCATCTTCTTGACACCCACCTTTTAGATATTTGTAAATATTGATACAAGTACTGATCCTGTCAGTCTTCTCCAGGCTAAACAATCCCGGGTCTTTTTGCCTTTCCTCAAAAATGAAATGCTCTAGGCCCCTCTGCTGGACTCTCTTTAGAAGTTCCCTGTCTTTCTTGAACTGAGGAACCCAGAACTGGACACAGTATTCCAGATGTGGCCTCAACAGTGCAGAGTAGAGGGGTGATCTGCTGGCCACACACTTTTTTATGTACCCCAGGATACCACTGACATTCTTGCCCACAAGGGCACACTGCTGGCTCATGGCCAACCTGCTGTCCACCAGGTTGCCCAGGTCCTTCTCTGTAGAGCTCCTTTCCAGCAGATCACCCCCTAACATACACTGATATGCGAGGTTATTGCTCCCCAGATGTAGGACTGATTACTTGCCCTTCCTGAACCTCATCAGGTTCCTCTGTCTTCCCAACTCTCCAGCCTGCCGTCATCCCCCTTAATGGCAACACAACCTTCTGATGTGTCAGCTACTCCCAGCTTCATATCATCAGCAAACTTTTGACCTTTTATGTTGTCTTGGGCAATGAAACAACTCCATGTAGTGGAATTTCCCTCAAATTAATTTATTGCTAATTAACAAGTTTTTTATTATTCACTTTGGTAATGAGAAATCGAACAAATAAACAAGCAGTTGGGGAGCAGCTTGCCTTTGCTGCTCCCTGCTCACAGTTCTCCTGCTCCTTGCTACTTGGGGTTGAGCAGTCAGTACGTTTCTTGTTTCTCCCTTCCCTGTGGACCTCTGGCACCTTTCCTGGCCTTTCTTCTGCCCCAGTGTCCCTTATGCATCAAGCATAGGCATCAGTTCTGTGATCAGGTGCCCCCTTTTATTTTATCTCTCCTGCCCTGCTTGGTCTCTGATTTTTCCATCAGTGTCTCTCTAGCCCAGGACCATCACCTCACTCCCTGAGCCCCATGTTTAGCAGCACTCCGGGCCCTGTGATGGGCACAATACGGGGCTGTAGTGTGCACATGGAGCCAGAGCTAGAGTCAGAGCTGGAGCCAGCTGAGATAAGATGAGGGCAGACCCTCAGGGCTCGCATCCATTCAAGGCCAAGCCCTGCATCCACCCCCTAAAACCCAGTCCTGTGCTTAACAGTGTCATGCTAATAGGCTGTCTGCCCATCTGGTCCACGTGTTAGCATGGAAGCTTAACTATGAGACAAACCTCAAAGTCTTAAGTTCATAGTGATGAAGCACATGGTTAAGTACTGGACACAATGGTCAGAAACAAAAATAAAAAATTTGTATTACCCATGTTACTTTTAGCCACTTTGAGCCTGCATTGCATGGCATTCCCCACTGTGGCTTCAAGATGTTTAGTTGGACAGAAGTACTTGGCCTGTTATAGAGAGCAGACATCAGAGAGCTTCATTAGAGGCCTGGCTTCTTGCTTCAGCCATAGATTTCCATGCTCTCTAATCTACTAAGGTAATGAAACGAGCTTTCAAAATCCATCATGGTCTGTACAGCACTGCTTTTTTACTTTCTAAATTTAATATTACAAAAAGACACAATTTCTCTCTGCCATCCCTGCTGGTCTGCTTAGAGGAGCCAGTGTATGCAAGCTGTCTGTGCCAGCAAAAACAAAAAACACTTCTCAATCTCCCAAGTCGCCTTTTTCTTACTGGTGCCCCCTAAGACAAACAAATGTAAAGGGAGGCAGCAGGAATCCCTTATGTTTGCTACGCCAGGTTGCTCCTTCTGACTCGGAGGAGATTATCTTAAATGATATCTTTTAACAAATAGGTTTTAAACCTCTACCCCCAACACAAGTGTCATGTTACTTTGTCTCCTTTGACATGCAATAAGGAAATGTGGCAAAATGCACATTTTGAAAATAGGTACACACAAACACACTGATGGTCCCCCTTGGATTCTGATGTCTTTGATGTCTCTTCTGTATCATCTATTACTTCCTTGGGTCAGTGGCACATCTTTTTCTTTGCAAATTGGCTTCCAGCCTCCAAGAGCATTAAGGTGGTGAGCAAGGTTCAGATTGTTATTCACTACCTCATTCATTCTTTCATGCTATGGAAATACCAGACCAGCCCACTTGGACTCATCCTCAGCATAGAGCATAGGAATTCTTAGTTTATCTTCGTTCCTGTGCCCCTGTTGTGCCTTCCTGGTGGGAAAGGAGGAGAATGGGCAACGCTGAAGTGACCTCAGCTGTAGCCTTTACCCCCAGCTCTGACGCCTCCTGTGGTCAGTGCACTTTCTGCAGAGCTAACCATCAGGACTGCTTGTTGTGGGGAAAAAAGTTTAACCACCTCTGCTCTCTCCTATCTCTCCTTCAGTAGGACTGAAGAAAAGCTCAGCGTCTGAGCTGAATGTGGACAACTGAAGACTGCACTGATCTCAGGAAAAGAGGGGCATCTTTTAAGAGAAAGGAAGGAAATATTACACTTCTGAAATAATGCCAGCCTCTCAGTAAAAGTGCAGGATTGTGGTGTTCTGCTCTTTCTGCTGTAATGTACAACATGCTGTAAGCATGGCATGTTCAGAAAGCAGTCTCCCCATAGTACTGTGGGCTTTGGCTAGACTTCCTTCACATGCTAATAAGTACCACCCCACCCTGCACTACACACATTCCAGATTTAAAAGTGCTTGTTTCATTATCAAATGCAAAATTAAATACAGTGCGGCAAGATTAAGGTTGCTGTATCAAATCAGTGTAAGTAGTTGTCATCATCAGCCTTTAATGACCATGACACATAACTCGTCTACTATTCAGGTGAACTGCAATTTACCTTGCCTGCTCTTCTTTGGGCAGTGTCATTGCATGGGGTATTTTCTGGATGCATCCAAAGAAGAATCAGCTGCACAGACAGGTGCCAATTTGATCTATCCCTGTATAAGTCTGTTGAGAGGCTGGGCTGAGATGGGAGGAGAACGATTATAGCTGACATAAAACCCAAAAACCATAATGAGAAACAGAAGAAAAACAAATAAACAAGTAAAACCATACCTTAGATTTTATGATGAAGAAGAGCAAATAAACACCTTATTACTGTCCATGTGTTCAATGAAATTATAGCACAGAAATTATTGGTGCTCTTTCTGGAGAATTCACTGGAGAGCTTGTCAAGTATCTTTGATAATGTTTCTCAATCTGATAAAGGTATTTTTTAAAAATATTTATTTCCAACACATCTTATATAATAATGAAATTGAAAAATGAAGTATCAGCGTTATTCTAAGAAACATTTTCATCTAGTTTGAGATATTTTTGTAAGAAAAAACATGCTGACATTTGGAATAAACCAATTTTTTTACATAACTCTTTTACTAATGTTAAATTCTATTTCCATAATTAATTCTTCCTTCTTAATTCATTTTTGTCCTGCCTGCAGAAGAAGTGAGGGCTTCTGAACGGTTAAAATATCCTCTCTCATACGGACCAGCTGCGGACTGTACAACTACAACACAAATTAGCACAGAATTGATTCTGATTTGAGGAGAAGGATCAGATTGAATCTCTTGAGATGCTATTGCTAACAAATGTAAATATAAAATATTATAAAAGGTGATGGTATTTTCGACTAACTCTACAAACGAACACTCAAAATTATCTGTTTCTGTCCTTTTACATCCTGGTGCTTTCTGATACGACCTCTAGATGGCAAACTTTCACAAAAAATGGGTTCAGTGCTGACTTCTGGACTCAGCTGTGAGTGGTTTCACCTGTGCATCCCAGGTAGGATATTTTATTCTTGGAAACTCTGAGGCGCTATGCCAGGACGACCTGACACTCAGGCTATAGTAATTTATATTGAAACGTGAGATATATTGGCTATTTAGAGCCATTATGTGAGGTGTTGCAGAGACAAGATACAAAGAGCACTTATATTTGATAGAGCAAATTCTCAGCTACAAAACTCTATTTGTAGACATACTCACTGCCATTAGTCAATTCATATGGATGACCTGGTGGAAATACTCTTTATTTCATTGTGTAACAGCTGTGTGTGGCTCCCTGGAAAGTGTCTTGGGTTCTGTGTCACTGTTGCCATTGCTGAAATGCACCACCCACCACCTCACTGTGCTCACATCCACTATTGGATGAACTATGAAAGTCAATCAGTGCCATTTTTTCCACATTGAGTAATTCAGAGATACACCTTTGCCTCATGCATATTTTCATGTCAGGTCTTTCGGTCAGCACCTCTGCTGCCATCTGTTACACAGCAACAAAATTAATACTGTTGGGAAGGTTCAAATTCTACTGTTGTACCACCAACATTCACTTCTAAAACTGTGGGTCGACATAATAAAATAGAAGGCATTACTTCCAGAGCAGTCCTCACATAAATACAAACAAATATATGCATACATGTATGTCTGTGTGTATTTACAAGAGGGCAGCTCTTAAAAGACACACATGTATATATATGAACGTATGCATGTATATGTGTGTGTATACACACACGCACACGCACACATGGAGAGAAAACTTTGGAATTGTGCAGAGCTTCAAAGTTGTGAAAATGTTCTAATCATTTCAAAAATCTTTATTCTGTACTCTAAAATGTCAAAGTCTGCATCTGTCAGTAATAACTTCTCACTTTATGTTTCTCTAGTGCCATCTGTCTAGCCCACACAAATCCTGATTTACCTTGATGGGAACCAATCAGAGGCTTCCAAAAGATAGACCTCTTATGACAAATGGTACCCATCTGTTTCTGTCATGAGGATTTATCATTAGAAAAGGTATTTCTCCCCACGTGCTTCAGTACTTCCCCATTGCCTACATAATCCTGTTATCTTCTGTTGTGCAAAATAGAGCAATAGAAATTCTTACATATATGAGATTGCAGCAATATAGTATAACCGAGTGGTCACAGTTGAGAGTAATTCAAGGAGAAAATCAAAACAGATCAAAATGTTTATGTAGTAGTTGTCAAGCAATATCTGAATCTTTGCTATCTAAAAATGATACAGCTATTTGCATCTTTGTTTTTCTCTGGATGTCTTGAAGTCAGGTGTAGTAGTGTCAGTAGAATAAAATAATACTCTGGACCTTTGAGTCCTTCAACTCCATTTACTTCCATGCTTTATTATGTTTTGTTGTGGACTGCTATCTTACATAAAATAAGGGTCTATTTTTGAGATATTCTGATCTGGAATTTCTCGGGGTATAATGAATGATCAAATTAGTACAGAATACTCCCTTAACTGTGCTGTAGTCATGTATTCACAGATCAGTTCAGTTGTGCTGCTACCCGTGCAGAGGTTTGTTTCTTTTCTCCAGGAATGCACAGAAGTTATGAAGTCAAGAAAGTATGTATTCTTAATTCTGGCCATCATTCACTCAATTAAGTTAACTGCCTTTTCTGTTTCACCTTTACAATTGAATTAATATTTAATTAGCTATTAGCTGAAAATTAGAACATGAAAAAATGCCACTTTCTGTGGCAGTGTGCCTCAATTTGAGCATCACTGTTGGATAGCTTTGAGTAACTAAATCTGGGTATCAGGTGAAACATCTCCAAAGCCAGATAAGTAAGCAGAGGATCCAGCTTGCTGATACTGTTATCTTAATACCCTAGTGAAGATGCTTACCTTTCTGAAGTAGTGCTATTCTCCATTCTATCTTTCTATACCTGTTTATGCAGGGATGCATGCACCCACTTAGCAACTATTTTGCACTGGAAACTTGCAGCTAAGTGTTTATTTCAACAGATTCTCATCTGTGTATTGCCATGCATCACAAATAACTGTAGTCAACAGAAGTGTTATCTATGGCTTCTCAATGTGAAAAACAAGGTTTGCAGTTGTAAATTAATAATATAATTATTGCTATTCTAAAAATACAGAATACTGTATGTATAGAAAATTAAGTGATTCGAATGTGCTGTATCCTCCAAAAAGCATGGATATGGCTCAAGACAAGACAAGACAAGAATTTCTTTTCAAGCATTAAAAAACAAGTGATGCCACAAGCTGGAACAAGCAAGACATGAGTTTACCCCAGAATTTATGATCTCTTTTAGACAGAGGTAATGACCTGAAATCCCCAAGATACTGCAAAGTAGGGCCTCACTGTGCTGATTCCAGGAGGTTCTGCCACATCTGTGGCTAAAGGAGATCTGAGACTACAGTGCCCAGTCCCAGATGTGATAGGATGGCTCCTGCAACACTTACCACAGAGCCATCACAGCAGGTTCCAGTGGCAGGCCTGCCATCATCAGGAAAAAGTGAAATGATGACTCACATCGAAGGTTGGCCCTGGAAAGCCAAACAGCAGTTCAGCAGCAGCAGGAGACAGTGCTGGGGACAGACACCCTGGGACATGGCTCATGCTGTGCAGATGCCCAAGCCCCAGCACGCAAGGGCTCCTGATGTGAAACCAGGGGTGCTGGTTGAAGGTTGCCAGAGAAGCTTGTCAATGCAGCCCAATTCATGGCTGTGACAGTGTTTTCTTTGCTTTTCCTGGAGATCAGAGATCATTTTTCACTCCTGCTCTTCAGGCTCCCTTTTGTTGCTTGTGCCTTAGTTCGGGGTTGATTACTTGCACTTTCCTGGTTTCTGCTCCAGTCCTGATTTGGTTTCTGTGTAAGTCTTCACTGGTAGGATTGTGTGACTGTGAAGTTAAAGGATGTTCATGCCTCATTAACCTAGCTGCTGTTATCTTAATATATTATTTCAGAAGTAATGCGTACTATATTAAAAGCCCTGTAAAGTATGTGCCTCTGAACTAAAAGTGCTCATGAAAATGATCTATTACCTTAGTTCATCACTGACTGATGATCATCATCTGCAAAAGAGAGTGCAAAGTAATGCCACTGACTCTTATGTAATAAGTAAGTTCAATTGAAAAAAAAAAAAAGAAAAAAAAAAAAAGAAAAAAAGAGTGATTTTTTTTTTTTAAATACTCCCTCAATAAAGTATTATCCTTCACACACTGGAAGTTCCTATGAAAGGGAGTGGTTTCTGGACATGTTCTCAGCCTTTTAGGTCTGAGACAATCATGTCCTCTAGATTATTCAGACTTCCCTCCAAACAAGGAATGAACAGGGAAAATGTGCATGCATGTTTGGAATAGGATTGAACCACCACTAAGATAAACAGGATTCAAAAATCTTTTTTTTTTTTTTTTTTTTTTTTTGTGGGGGCACAGAATTTGTCAGATCACTGTGATCCTCTTCATTTTCGATGTTTAGTGTTTGAAATCTGTAATTGAATTAAAAATGGAGTGCTTCTAACAGACTTTTAAAACAGTCATGGGGTTGCTATTCAGTGCATGTGCTGTGAATTTGGAAAAGTAATGTGGGAATGAAGTATGCAAGAATCAGGGATTATTGCCTTATCTATCTATCTATCTATCTATCTATCTATTTATTTATTTTTATGTAAACGACCTTGTGTCTAACACTGGATGGCACTAATACATACTATGATCCCAAGCAGGGTACAGGAAGTGACTGAGTTCCATTGTAGGGCTTCTTTTTGCATGGAATTAACTGGATTAGCTTTTTCTAGTATTATCCTCCTCTAAAATAGCACGAGGGGCTTACAGTGATGCAACACAGATGGGAAGGAAACTGAGTATCTCCTGAATGTTAAGCACAATGAGGTCCCCTAGGCAACTGCTCCTGAGTCACTGATGGCTCTGTTATTAAAAGAACAAAGAAAGACGATGCAATGCAGGCACCAGATATCAGATGAGTGAAAATGCCTCCTTCCTGCCTTCTTGTGTCTGTACCTGTTGTGTATCATACTGAATGCAATCCAGTTTGGTCTGACTTTAAATAAGTTTTCTTACCTTTGTGTTTTTGTCACTTTTAGAGTTTAGGTATTTGTGTCTTAAGTTTAGCAGAGCGCTGAAAAGACTTTCTGACTTTCTATTCCGAACAAGTCTGAGACTATGTCAAGTAGCTTACTTGTTGCAACTGGCTATTTGCCACTTGTTTGCTAAAGAGGTAAGAGATGACCTGATTCCTTCTCATGACTTTCCCCTTTATTTCTCTAAATTCTGCTAGGCAGTATTGTCTTGGTTGGTTTTTGTTTTTGTTTTTTGTTTTTCCAAACAATAATGATTCAGTATGTTGTTTGTTTATTTTTTATGTTCCTGTTCCATGAGCGTGTGATCTTTATGTCCTTTTTAATATCTGCATCAGTGTCACTGACAGTGGGATCAAATGCACCCTCTGCAAACTTGCAGATGACGCCAAGCTGTGTATTGCAGTTGACATGCCTGATGGACAGGATGCCTTAGGATGCAGAAAGACCTAGTCAGGCTCCAGCAATGGGCCCAGGAGAGCCTCAAGAGATTCAAGAAAGCCAAGAACAATGTATTGCATCTGGGTCATGGCAGTTCCCATTATGAGTACAAGCTGGGGGATGAAAGAGTAGAGCACGGCAATGCCAAAAAGGACATGGGGATACTGGTGGATGGGAAGCTGGACATGAGCCAGCAATGTGCCCTTACAGTTCAGAAAGCCGACTGTATCCAGGGCTGCATCAAAAGAACTATGGCCAGCAGAGCAAAGGAGGTGATCCTGCCCCTCCACTCTGTGCTGCTGAGGCCTCACCTGGAGCGCTGTGTCCAGATGTAGAGTTCTCAGCACAGGAGAGACATAGACATGTAGGAGCGTGTTGAGGGGAGGGACATGAATCCACCCCCATTTAATCCCTTGTGTGCTAGGACAAGGGGAAATATTTTCATTCTAGAGGAGGTGAGATTTAAACTGGATACAAGAAGAATGTTTTTTATTATAAGAGTAGTGAGGCACTGGAACAAGTTGTCCAGAGAGATAGCGAGTTACCCACCCCTGGAGACATGCTAGGTCAGGCTGGATGAGGCTGTGAGCAATCTGAGCTGTAGGTGTCTTTTACTGAGCTGTAGGTGTTCAATGCAGAGGAGCTAGATTGGGTGGCCTTTAAAGGCCCCTCCCAACTCAAACAATTATGTGATTCTATGATTCTGTTCATTTGATCCTTTCACTAACTTGCAGTATGATCCTGTATTTAGCTAGAGACTTGCTCAAAAAAGAAATCCTTCCTTTAACAGTAAACATAGCCTAGTCATAATTTTCATCTTATATTTTTTATCACAATCATTAGCTGAATTAAGTCTCCCAGCTGACTATGCAAGTGAAATCTATTCTTCAACAGATTTCCGGAGCGCATTTGTGCACGAATTTTGAGATTAGTGAGTTCTTTCCTAAAGAACTGTATGACTGAGACTGGGTGGCAAAAGGCAGCAGCATTTGAAACCAAAGCAGCATCAGCAGCTGCCTGGTAATTAATATTTAATTCAGTGATAAAAGCTAATATACAGAAATCAGCCATCTAGTATTATGTCTTACATCTGAAGAATACAAGGAACTGAAATTTTTGGGCAGGAGCATGAGGACCTTCCAGAGATGTGGAATCAATAACTCACTGACCAAGCAAGGCAGAAAAATCAGAACTCTGTTTCCCAGTGCTACAATATGCAGGTCACGGGTCATAATCAGGCAGGTCACCCTATGGATTTTGTGTTTCTCTTAGCCAAGACAGATTTTTTCTGTCATGCTGTTTTGCTGCTCAGTGACCTGTGTCACTGAGTTGTATTTCAGAAATCTAAACCTAAACGATCAGTGATTTTGTATTTATACACTTGAAGAACTTGAGGTCTATGCAAATACTATGACAACTGGAACAAGGAAATAGAGTTAAAAGCACTTTTTAATAGTCACACTGTGTCTTCTACAAACAATTCCAATAATAAAATATCACATTATAATGTTTTAAAAAAAAAGAAAAAAAATTATTATCAAACTAAGAAGCAAACCTATCATGCTAATATTTACATTGCCCAATAATAAAATCTTACATCAGTAATTCACTCCTTCCCTCTCTAGTCCCTGCAAACTTCTAAGAAGACTCTGTGGCAAGGACAAATTATGGCTATTCATTTTTAAGCCATACTGCTCTGAAATCTGCTGGCTACAAACAGCAGTGACTCACTGTCTTGTTTGTGCTTTACTGCATGCTGCTTGTTACTAGTATGTGACATTTTACACACACACAAAAACCAAAAAGAATCTGCTTCTTGTTATGGTCTGTAGGTTGAAGTCATAAATCCTATAATACTGCCAAAAATACAGTGACTTTCCAACAGGCAAATGAAAGGGGCCCCATCTTTTTACCAGGCGCCGATGTCCCCCAAGTAATCAATGACTCAGTTTGAAAGAAAGTGGGGACGGATAGAAAAGCAAACTCCTCTTACTGTGAAATATCCAGTGACACTTTAAGGAGGTTACACAGCAGTCTATCAAAATATAGAGAGCAGAATAAATCAATTCTAACAAGTCCATAGATATCTGGTCCCACAAAATAATCCTGATCGATGCTCGTAAAATTTTTAGTAGATTTCAACCCCGAGAAGCAGTAAATTGCTTTTGACGTTACATTGTTTTATATATCATCCTTATTGGCTTAATGAAATATACATGTGTATGTTCTCCCTTGTCTGCTCTTGACTCTTTCTAATGAGTTCTTTTTGTAGCCTTCATTTGCAGTAACAAATGACTTACACTTCTATATTGAAGTTATATATTTATATTAAGACAGTATTTAAGCCAAAAGGAAAAAATATAACCTGTGTGATACCTACCATGAGTTAAGCTCAGTGTTAGACATGTTCCAAGCATTAGCCATGTTCTAGCCTTCAAACAGTGAGCACACTTGTCCTAATTCTGCTTTATGAAAAAATATCAGATGTCATTGCTAAAAAAATTTTTAGGGAAGATTTTATAAACATAATTATTCCAATCAGCTTGGTAATTATTATTTAATAATTATTATATTAATATTTTTAACCAACAAAACAACTGGATAAAAAGAACTTTTAATGAAGGAAATGGCTATGTCTTAAATGTTGATTCGTAGAGAAACTTAAATCACAGGTAAATTATACACCCTGAGAATGGGATAAAGATGAGGTTTTTGAAACTTGGCAATAGTTTATGACCGACGAACAGCTTTTCAGGATACCTTGCTTGGTGATTAACCAATTAATGGTGTGGATTCAGACCCTGATTTTAAAGTAATGGAGTCTGAAGGCAAAAGCTCATAGAACTGAATTAATTTATTTAAATTGTAATTGAATTATTAAATTTGGATAAGCTCATCATTACTCTGGAGTTAGTTCACTTCCTCTACAACATTCTGCATTGCTAAGCCACTCTTTTTGCCTACAGTATCTGATACATAACTGTCACAATTGTCCAGACTTACGTCCACTGCCAGAAAAATTCATCTGAAAACATTACTGATGTCACCTTTTACAGCAAGCACACTTGCTGATTTATGTAAATTCTGATTTTTATTTCTTCTCTGTTTCTCTTGAATCTTAATAACTGACTTGATCATATATATCTTCACTTCTTATTTTATATATATCTTACCCACTGAACATTTTATAATGGTTTTGTCTGAGATAGAGTAATTTTCTTCATATGGCTCTATGTTGTGAATTTGTGATGAAAACAGTGTTGACAAAACACTGAGGCTCAGTTTGCTGCAGAGCAGTGGCTACACAGTGCCAAGGACTTTTCAGCTCCTCACACTGCCCTGCCAACTGAGGCTGTGCATGCACAAAGAGCTGGGAGAGGACAGAGCCAGGATAGCTAACTCAGACTGGCCGAAGGTGTATTTGATACCATGTGATGTTATCAGCAATAAAAGCTGTATGAAGAGAAGTAGAAAGGAGTGGGGTGGAGGAGATGTGTGGATATGATGATGTTTGTTTATCTTCCTAAGTAACCGCTGTGTTTTAAGAGCTCAGCTTTCTGAAAGCATCTGAACATCTGCCTGTCAGTAGGAAATATCAAATGAATTCCTTGTTTTACTTTGCTTGTGCATACAGCTTTTGCTTTACCTACTAAACTGTTTTTATCTCAGCCCATGAGTTTTCTCACTTTTACCCTTCCAATTCTCTTCCCCACCCCACTGGAGGGAAGGAGTGAGTGGCAATGTGCTGCTTGTCTTCTTGCCAAGGATAAATCGCAAGAGCTGCCATCCTCTGATGTTGTTCCTTCCAGTATTTGGATGTTCAGTTACAATGTGCTGTGGACTCTCACCTTTCTTCTTAACAGACTCTAACTTCCTGACCTTGAAAAAGTCTTACTGTTTTGACAGGAATTCATTGTATTCCCCTCCTCCCTGTCCTGTCCTAGGAGTGTCTCTGAATCTGCTCCTGATCTGCTCTCTCAGCAGGTGTTCAGCCCTCCAAAACTGTAAGATCTCTTTTCTTTTTTTGGTAAGGTTAGCCACATGCTCTTCTCCACTTTCATTTGCTCTCTGTACTTTTTTTTTTTAAATAGAATTGTCTTTTTCCATTTCTCTTTTATATGGAGTATCACTTTTTGAAATCACTTGATTTCATACAATTCAGTTGCCAGCACCCAAGTGAACTAAAAAGATGTTTAATTTATTATGGACTTCAAAATCAATTATTGCTCACAAAATGAAGTTTCCCCTTTTTATTTTATTATTTATTTCCCTATGTAGTACCCTTCTACATGACTTCAAACTATAGTGCAGGTTGAACTGCTTCATCTTCCCCATCAGGGTTTCTTTCCTGGCTTAGTAATAAGTGGTGACCAGGTATTGCTTAGGTTGTGGTCTTATGTCAGCAAAAAAACTGCTGCTTGCCTTTAAAAGCAACAATCTCTCCATCATTCCTTGATTTGGCTGCATGCACTCTTGGACTACTACTATGGATAAAAGCAAATGGAACCTTCTTTTTTTTTCCCCCCATTTATTTAGTTTTCAGCTGTATCAGTTTTCTAACACAGATTGCAGTAGAGCTGCAGAAATCCAGACAGTCACAGCATTGGAAAGAAAACATAAGCCTGGGGAAGAGGAAGAAGCAGCAGCAACTTTAAGCTGATGGCCTAATCTGCTTGCATGAGATCTACTTTGTCTTCACCTGCAATAGCCTTTGTATAATAAAGCATTCTGTACAGACCCAAAGATATCGCTGAGCTTCTAAATACAGTTTCCTCTACACTGCAGGAATGAAAATATGGGTCAAAGTTTGTTGACATGGGATGCCAGACTCCCTGCTGATTTAAATGGAATAAAGATTTCACTTTGAGAACACAGAAGCCAGTGTAGTCCCTCTTGGTTGCCATGTGCAACCATACATTTCAATCTGCTCAGAGTGCTTAATGCAGAAGATCCCCAAAATAGAATTCATTGGAACGTGTAGAAAATTATATAGTATTTGTGTACTATGAACAATGTATTACAGGCAAACAGGATAGTCCCACTGTTAAAATACTGATCTTTAGTCTTCAATTTAAACTTTGGGTAGACAGATTGTTTCAACTCTGATTCCAACTTCATTAGTATGTCTGCACTGCAGAGTTCAATACAAATTACCTCATAGCCCTGTAATGCAAACAGTTTAACAGGTGTACTACGGAGCTCCCCAGGTACCACCTCCAAGTTTACTCTCCTTCATAAATGCCTCATGAGTTCCTAAATACAGGCAGAAGTATTCACAGAAGAGTAAATTAACTTGAACTTGAATTAACTGAAAAATTCCTGCCTCTGGGAAACTTTGGATTAAGTAACACCCATCTTTAGCCAGTTCTGTAGGCACTGTAGGCATTAGAGTACTGAGTGCTCAGGCTAAATTAAAAGATAAACAGATTGTTGTTATGTTCTGTCTCGCTCCAATTTATAGGAGGGAGAGGAGGTTCTTTTATTATCT